>NW_012267243.1:7554464-7626749 GCF_000151885.1 Dipodomys ordii | reverse complement strand
AGGGAGGGAGGGAGGGAGGGAGGGAGGGAGGAAGGAAGGAGGGAGGGAAAGACAGAGGGAGGGACGGAGGGACAGAAGGAATGAAGAAAAAGATGTGACTAAGAAAAGAGTTCTATAGCATGACCCTAAGTTAAAAACTCAGAATCCTGTGAAGGCAGGGGCTTCATCTTCTTAGGTCACTAATACATCTCTATATACCTTGACAAGGTCTGACACAGAGCAAAGCTCTGAATTAATATCTGTTCACTGACTGAATAGATGAGTGAATAAAAAATATAGCTTGAATCCACCTTCAAATTTCAACCACATATGAGTTTACTTAATTCGACCAGCATTCTGCTTTCCACTTCCATTGCAACTGGAAAGCTAGTGTGGAAGAGTATGCCAAATGCTTTGCCGAAGTCCAAAAGACATCTGTGCCAAGATACTGTTTGCAACATGCATCACCATAGAGTCACCAAAACAATGATTTTGATCATTCCTGGCACAAGCTGGACTTCACTTAGTGACTTAAAAAGGAAATTGCCTAGTGCTTATTCCTGTAAGATTATCTTACTAACCTAGAAAATTAAAGTTTAAGAACAACCACATTCATATCAGAAGAATTAGTGTCTGAAGAGCTAATACTATGACTTGTCACCTTGCCTGTTGTGAAAGCAATGGCAAAACGCAAACAGGAGAAGACTCCACACACACCCTTATAAATGGTTGTGCCAAGGCTCTTTCTGCTTCTGAACAAAAATGACACTGTAGGTTAGGGATCTAATCTGAAGACAACTCAAGCAAATGAAGGTTTCAATCATTGGCCATCTACTGATTCGTTTCAATCATTGGCCATCTACTGATTCAAACAGAGTTTTGAGTTTAAAATCTAGTTTTCTTTAATTGTATATAGCAAACGACTTCAATTGCTTGTGTGAATACCCAGGGTAAGTATGTCCCTGTATCTAATGAAATGGACTGTATTTGTGGACTTATCTTTGGATACACACAATATACACACAAATCCTGATGCTGTTATTGAATCAAGAGAACTTGCCTTATAAAAATGTCTTTGCCTGAAATTCCAGGCAACTCCTCTAAGTCAAATAATCATCTGAGCCTCATGTACAGGCACTATCTTCATGTGAATAAATATTATCGCTGGAGATTGCCTGAAAGATTATCTCATTTCATCTTTTCAATTGAGATAGATATTATTCTTCTCTGTACAAATGAGAACATCAAAGCCCAGGAAAGCTCAGAAAATTATCAATTCATAATCAGAAGGAGCCAGAAGTCAAACCTGGATCGATCTGATACCAAACTGTATGCCTTCAATCACGGTGTTATCTAGTCTCTTAAAAGGATGCAAGGCACCAAAAATGTGCACTGGGCAATCACCAACCAAGAAAAGCTACCTGGGTACCTAAACAATTTCTGAATATAATGGCATTGCTCTTTCTCTAGCTCCTAGTCCTAGTCCAATGTACATAACCTTGAGACTATCCTGCTATCCTTCTTGCAAGAAATGTTTTGTTGTTGAGAAACACTGACTAGGGCCACAAATTAACTCACAGCAGGAGCAAGATAAGTGGTAGGCATCCCAACATCTTCCATTTCTTTCTATATCCTCTGTTCTGACTGAGCTGTTCTCTGGGGTAGTCATTTGGCAACCATGTTGGAAGTCAGGAAGGAAAGTACAGATGACCAAACTATCAGCCTGGCATCACAATGAACCTCACTGTAACAAAGTGCAACTTGACAATTCCTCAGATAATGAACCACTTGATACCATCTCTCACCGTTTCTGAACATACCTACAAGCTGACACTGTGCATACGCTGAGACTATGCATATCTTTGCACCTCTTCAATTCTCCCTATTTAACTTAAGACAAGTGTTTGAACCCCAGAAAATGGCTGAAGTTGTACTGAAATCCTGTTTCTATGGCATCTCTGAATCTACCCTCTGTACTTCACCATGTCTTTATGTGGCAAATAGGGGTGAGTGGACAAATCAAATGTGGAATTCATGGAGTTTCATCCTGAAGTATGAAACCCTTGTTTCATTCCTCTTGTTGTTGTTGTTTGTGTGTGTGTGTATGTGTGTGTGTGTGTGTGTGTGTGTGTGTGTGTGTGCTGGTCCTGGGGCTTGAAATCAAAGCCTGGGCACTGTCTCTGAGCTTTTTCGCTCAAGACTAGCACTCTACCACTTGAGCCACCAATTCTACTTAAAGCTTTTTCCTGGTTAATTGAAGACAACAGTCTCACAGACTTTTCTGCCCAAGATGGCTTTGAACTGAAATCCTCAGATCTCAGCCTCTTTGAATAGCTAGGATTACAATTGTGAGTCTCCAGTGTCCGGCTCAACATTGCTTTTTGTAGTTGGTGGTGGTGGTGCTGGTGGCAGTGGTACCAGGGTGTGACTTTGGCTTCTTGCTCTTGCTTGATTTTCTTGCTCACAACTGGTTCTCATCTCTTGAGATGTGTGTCCTGTTTGGCAATGTCCTAGTTAATTAGGGACATTGTCACAGAGATGTTTCTGCCCCGGCTGGCTTCAAACAAAGATGCTGTATGTCTCAGTCTCCTGAGCAGCTAGGACTACAGAAATGGGCCATCAGTACCCATCAAAATGTTCATACACACACACACTCACACACACACAC
Source organism: Dipodomys ordii (assembly GCF_000151885.1). NCBI lineage: Eukaryota > Metazoa > Chordata > Mammalia > Rodentia > Heteromyidae > Dipodomys > Dipodomys ordii. The sequence goes on along the minus strand of NW_012267243.1, from coordinate 7,624,102 downwards.
ACACACACACACACATACATTACACATAAACACCTAATATGTGATCTGAAATCTCAACAAAATTTTAGCACACAGTATTGTTAACTATATATAATCATACAGTAGATCTCTTTTCCACCTTGCATGATGGAAACGCTATATTCATTTGGCAACTCATTTACCCAACCCAAGCTGAGCAGCCACCATCTTACTTCCTGCTTCTCTAAACCTATGTTAGCTACTTCACATAAGTAGAAGTGTGCAGAATATACCTTTCTGAGACTGAATTGTTTCCCCTAGAATAATGTCCTAAGATTTGTCTAGTCATAATTGTAAGGTCCATCCTGAAGGTGGAGCAGACTCCTCCCTCATCTTGGCTAATCCCGCCCAGTACCTATGTCACCTGGGTAATTGGCACACCTGGAGGCAGTCACCTCCCCTGCCCAGGTCACATCCTAGGCTGCCCCAGTCACACCTCCCAAGGGGCCAAGAGAGGGTCCCAGGCCCTGAATTCACATGGGCACCCTGTGTGGCCACACCTTCCTCACCGGGCCTCACCCTCTCCCTGCCCCTTCTCTACTTAAATCCAGGGGAACCTCAGCTCCCCACTTCAGCCATGTGCCGCTTTCTCCACCTTACACAGTGGGGCAGCAGTTCAATAGTACAATGAACTTCTCTTCTTGCCTGAAGAGCGCATGGTGTTCTCTTCATGGGCTCTCTACTTAAATCTACCAAGGCATATAGAACAAGTTTAGCCTTCCACCAACTGGTAGACACTTCATTGATTCTTAATCTTGGCTATTACAAATAATAACGCAGACATGGGTGCATTACAAATCATAACGCAGAAGTGGCTCAAGTGGTAGAGAGCCAGCAATGAGTGAAGAAGCTAAGTACCCGGCCATGGGTTCAAGCCCCAGAACAAACCGACATACAAACAATACATATAGGAAGCATGTCTCTCTCTTTGTGACACTGATTTCAATTTTTATGGAGTAAGTACCCAGAAATGAGATTGGTAGGTCATATTACAGTTCAAATTTAAAAAAAAATAAAGTGTAAGGAACTTCCATGCAGTTTTTCACAGCAGTAACACCATTAGCATTTCCAACACAAGGGTCTCCATCTCTTCATCTCCTTGCCAACACGTATTTGCGGCTTTGAGTATTCCTGATGATTAATAATGTTGTGCAGGCTTTTATGTATCTAATGTTTATTTGTATGTCTTCTTGGAAGTAATGTCCATTCAAGTCCATTATTCATGTCTTAATTGGGTTGCGATAATTTGCTAAGTATGCAGTGTGTGTGTGTATGTGTGTGTGTGTGTGTGTGTGTAAGTAGTGTTGAAACAGTCACACTCAAACAGTGTCTCACTACCAGGCCAAGGCTAGTTTAAACTTACATGTAGCCAAGCTGAGCCTGGAACTTGCGATCTTCCTGCCTCAATTTCCTAAGTGCTGAGCTTATAGGCATGTATCACCACACCTGACCCCCCCTATTTTTATATTCACTTGTTATCACATAAGTGGTTCTCCCATTTTACAGCCTTGCACACTGTCTATTTTTCTTTGATGTACATGAAGATTTTTAGTTTGAAGTAGTCTCTTGTCTGTTTTTACATTTAGTAGCTATGCTTTTGGTGTCATATCTAGGAAATCATTGTCAGGACCAGTGCTGTGAAATTTTGCCCCTATTTTCTTCTTGGAATTGTATGGTTTCAGGTTTTACACTTACAGTCTTTATCTTATTTTGAATTCATTTTTGTATGTAAAAGAAAGCTAGTTTTTTATTCTTTTCCAAGTGGATATCCAATTCGATGAAGAGATTATCCTTTTCCCCAAGTGTCACCATGGTTAAGATAATTTCACCCTGTGTCTTTATTTGTGCACCCTGTGTTCTGTTCCATTAATCTATCTATCTTTATTTCAGTACCAGACTATTATTTAACTATTATATTTTATTAGCTTTAAGTACTTATACAAAGAATTTAGCATTCAACAAATTAATTAATGAATATAATGGATCCTGATTGATGTCACCCCTTTCAACATTTTCTTCCATCCCTCCTGATACAACCCCACCCCTCAATTTTCTTAATTCTGTAAGATATGCAGCAATATTCATTCATCTACCCCATTCCCTTGGCCACCTTCCCCACCAATTTCAAGTGCCAGTTTCCAGGTAGTGTCTTACACTGTGAGTTTTTCTAAGGAATTGGAATTTTCCCTTATAAAATCCTGTATTTGGGTTAACACATTTGTGTACCTTTACATACAACTTCATTGTGTTTACCTATACATTTATAAATTAGTTCTAGCTTCCACATGTGAGAGAAATCATGTGTCTTTTGTCTGTCTTGGCCTGACTTACTTAAATTAGCATAATATTTTCTATTTCAAATGACTTTGCAAATGAAATAATATCATTCTTTCTAATGGATGAGTAAAATTCCATTGTGTACTTATATACTGTATTTTCTTAGTCCATTCATCCATTTATAATCTTTGGGATAAATGCCCAAAACAGTACCACACAATTTTAACTACAGTAACTTTGCAATGTTTTGAAGTCACAATGTAAAGACATCCTGTGTTTTCCAGTTGAAATATTTAGTATTGTTTAAATGTCTATAGTGTCCAAAATGAGGTATAGAGTCAATGCAATCCCTTTAAAAACCCAATAGCAATTTTTGGTAGAATACAGGTTGGGGAGATATCATCCCTTGTGGTACCACAAAGGATCCTAAATATCCAAAACAATCTTAAAGAGGAACAAAAAAGCTCAATGTGTGCTTTTATTTCTTGTTGCTTCTTGAAGATCAATCCTTTAACAAGACCACAGAAAGAGGTTTTGAATTTCTGTGACACTCTCTTAGGAAATTAGCTTTTGAAAGGCAATTTAGAGGTTATTCAGATGCACAAATCTCAGACAACCAAAGCCTACTTGCACACTTCAAGGCCTTGATAGCTAACTTTTAAAATGAAACTGCTGAGCTTGGAATGTCGGTGTCCCTAAGAAACCTAATAGGCACTGGGATGGTGTTAAGATTTAAGTGCAGTCCTGGAGTTGGGAGGGCAGGGATAGTAGGGGAAAAACAAAGGAGGAGGCAACAATGCTTGACAAGAAATGTACTCATTACCTTGCGCGTGTAATTGTAACCCCTCTGTATGGTATTTTCACAATAAAAAAAAACTTATTTAAAAAAAGATTTAAGAGTCTTTGGTCATAAAGGTAGAATGACACACAGGATGTATTACAGCCCTTGTAAGAAGACCCCGAGAGCTACCCTTCCCTTCCTACCATGTGAAGACACACCCTTAAAAAGAGTCATCTATGAGTGCAGCAAGAAGACGAGAACTAAAACCTAGGAAGAAAGCATGGTCCATGAACCAGGAAATAAGCCCTCCTTTAAACTTCAGACACTTTGATCTTGGTCTTTCCAGTCTCCCAAACTGTGAGAACTAACATTCTGTTACTTATAAGCTACCCAATGTATAGTATTGTGGTGTAGCAGCCCGATGGGCAAAGAGGGAAAGCCAGTTTACAGTAACACATACAAAAATCTTCTCTTTTCCTCTTTTCTTCCCCAGCCTTGATAAAATTCCCATGATTTCTCTCATTGCCACCTCTGCTAAGAAGATGCTGTGATGTCTTCAGAAGGTGTCATTATTTTTTCCCCAATTGCCAAACGCCTTCACCTTATTTTCTATGTAGATTTCTTGGCAATGACTCAAATGACAACTCCAGATCCTATGAATGCTGCAGCATTAAAACTTGAATTCACTCCTAAGGTCATCATCTGTCAGCTGCAGATCTCTACAAAATCATTCACTGAACCCAGACATCAATCTCCTCATCTGAAAGTGGCTAGAGTAACAATACTGTGATGCTGTCATACAAAAGAAGGGTTGCTTTGGTCTTTGTCCCTGGTTCCCAGCATAAAGATAAAAGTAAGATTAATGAGAGGAACCTTTTTGTGTTTGTTTGTTATTCATAAGCTTCCTTCAGCCCTAGGTGGATTTATGCTAATTAAGTGACTCTCAAAAGAACTCTAGAGAGCTTCAGGATGAGACTAGTTGCCAGATAAACTAAGTAAGTGATTGTAGGGTTGGATGTTTCAGAGCCAATCCTAACCTTCAAGAAGGGAAGTACTAGAAATTGTGTTGTTCATCAGTGGTCTGTGATTTAATCATATCTACATAAAGGAGCCTCCATACAACCCTATAGGACAGAGTTAAGAGAACTCTCGGGTTGGCAAATATTTTGAAGTACTGGAGCTCTCAGATCTTTCCCTATGCCTTGTTCTACGTATCTTGGCCACTTACATGGGCAAGGAAATAGGCAATAGAAGGGGGAAAACAGTAAGATCTTCGTGTGTGTGTTGCTGTATCCTTTACAAAAATTAATATAAATAAGTAAGCCAAATGTCTTTCTGAGTTCTGTGGAGCATTCTAGATATTATCATATCTGAGCAGGGGATTGTGGAAAATCCTCTCAACCCCAACTGTAAAGCTACAGGTGATCTGGCTTTGGATTGACATTTGAGGTATCTCATGAACTCTTCTGAGGTGTAGAGTAAACTCCTAGAGGTGTCAGAATTTAATTCTTTGATATTTAGTTAGAGTCTAAAGAGTTGAAAAATTGGGTTTGGGTATGGAAAAATCTCCCCATGATTGATGCCTGAAATCCTATGAGTAAAAGATCATCATAGCAAAAAGTTACTGTATGATAGATTTGTCATAATGTCTAAATGAAACAAGTGGCTGACACTAAATGAAGTCCATGTGTTAGTTCTTCTTATTTATTTCTCTATCTCTGGAAAAGTCCCTCTGCTCTATCTCCTAGCCTCTGGCCATACAGAGCTGGTACAACTACTTAGGATTCAGTTAACAATGAGGTACTCTATGTAGGTGAGGCAAACCTTGGCTGGGAAGAAGGAAGCAAGAAGGAACACCAGGATATAGAGGAAGAAATGAAAGGCAAAAAAAATCAAAGTCAGAGAATGATTTAAGATGAAATCATTGCTTATGATCTCCTAGGATAAATTGATTGACTGAAGATCAATGCCCCAGGAGAAGAATGCCCCTGAGTAGATCATGATGGAAATCAGCGTGCGGATGCTCTTCCTGTGACCTGTTGCTAACTGGCTGTCTACTCACCCCAAATCTCTTAAGTGACCTAGTATGATTTAGGTTCCAAGAGGCCATGAAGGAACCCAGGTCACCTTCTATTAATGTTGAATGAGCTTGTAAGTGCACTTCGGGCAACAAATCAAAACCACTACTAGCAGCTACTCCAACTCAGGAGTCTTCTGTCTCTTAAAGGACCAGCTGCCCTTTCATGGAAGACCATTTTTTCTATGAATAATACATACACTACTAGGGAAGAATATATATCCCCATTAAGCACCATCAATTCTCAACACGTTGGATATAATCTCTTCTACTGCTATAATTAAAAATTAAACAAGAAGTATTATGTTGAAGAAACTCCAGAGCTGATTTTTATTACTCTCTCTTTTTTTCCTCCAAAAACATCATTCTTACTACTTCTTTTTTTTTAAAAAAAAACACTAGTTATATTCCAGGGAAAACAGACAGGCAAAAAGAATACATCAACAAATAATTTTTGTCTTAGCTTATATTTTATTCTATTTACAGGCTGTTAAAAATGAAGTCTGAAACTTTCCACAATAAATATATACTATTTAAGTTTTTGTTGTTGCTGTTTTACAAAGGAAATCACATAAAAATATCATTTCATATAGGTGGTGTTTTCTAACACAAGAAACAGCCATAGGTGTTCACTGATGCTGAGAGTTTCTGTTAAGCTATTTCTTATCCTAAGTGCTAGAAATACAGCAGGACTTTAATGGATTTTTCTGAATGAATAAACATTAATATTAACAATAAAAACTAAGAAGGTATTTGAGGTGCGGAAAATTCAATATTTTGCTAATATCATTTGCATAGTAGATTTTCTCCTCTTGTATTCCACTTGCCTCTTTGCTAAATAAAGAAAGATCAATCTCAAGGAAAGCCCCTTGGGGAAGTATGAGAACTTTTATTGTTTGTCTTAATTTACTTAGGAGAAGCATTCTCACTTGTCTATTGAAGAAGGTATGCGGAAAAGGTCATTGACAGGAGAGACATACAGGTATCTATCCCCATAACCTAAAAAGATAAGATAATCACATATTGAGGTATAATGAAAATTTTGATCATATTCATTTAGTTAAGATATCCAAACAGCTGAAAATTCAAAACAAGCTTTGTAAATCATGTTAGTTTCTTAGATGTCACAGAATCTAACCACTGCTTTTGAAAACTTGTAGCTATTGAGGTGAACTAAGGAATTGTTCCAAGGATACAGAATTAGCAATTGGCAGGCAAAACTTGTTCCTAGGCACCTGATTCTAATTCTAACACATGTTCCACTACACTGCACCCCTTAGTGCTTTATGGGCAGATAATAAAAATTAGTTAAGGCAGATGAGGATGATAATGAAATTTCATTGTACTGGAAACAGAGAAATGAGGTCAGTTAGTTGGCATTTGGTGATGCTTTGTTAAGGTAGAATTCTATTCTTTTCCATTTCTCTCTATATTTAAAGAAATCTATATACTTACAAAAAATAAAAGGAAAGCAAAGCCTTGGGCAACTAAATATCATTCATTAAAACATTTAAGACAAGTGACAGCTCCTGGTAATACATTTCCAGAACAGAGCAAGCAGGATAAAGATAGCTTACAAAGTGCATACACACAGAATTCTTCCTCTGACACCTTGATCCCCTGCTGGCCAATTTTAAAAATGGGTCTTTACTGTACCATAAAAATGAATGTGCTGAGGCTCTGACATCCAGAGAAGAAGGCTGATACCTCCATAGGAAAAAAAATGCCTTGCTTTTTAAGAGTCAAGGAAGGGAGAAAAATCATTACCATTGGGAAATGGTTAGTAACTGTAATGATGGGACCTGGATTTTGAAACTTCATTTGTGATTGGCACACAAATGGCCCCTTGGGGAAGATGATTCCATTTTCTAAGTTTAAGTTGGTAAGTCTGGTATGGGGTGATTTCATGAAGTTACAATTGATACAACCTTTTCCTTTAAAAATATGAAAACTTAGATGTGGAGAACTAGTTATCAATAGCTATGACAGATAAACCCTTGCACTCATAGAAGCCAGAAATTCCACTACACACACACACACACACACACACAGACACATATGCACGTATGTGTGTATAGCATTTTATACAGATCAAAAGATATACAAAAGATAGTTTCATTGTAGTCCTATTCAAAAGAGCCTCAAACTGGAAAACTATTCAAGTATCTTGTGATCGTATCATATGATGGAATACTACTTTGCAAAGATAATGAACAACATTTGCTTATTCTCAAAAACAAACAAATTTTCATTAAAGTCATAAAGTAAAAGAAGTAACACCCATTGGGGGATTGGAGGGAAGGAAAGTAGGAGAAAAATAAGGAAAGGGATAACAAGTTTGGCAAGAAACGTACTTATTATCTTACTTATACAACTGTAGCCCCTCTGTACATCACCTTGACAAGAAACAAAAAACAAGTGTCATCCACATGGAGTGTTCACTGTCTGACTCCGTAAGTGAAAATTATAAAAACAATCTAATTTACCTAGGTGTTAAAGTCATGTTAGTTGCACTCCTCCAGGATGGTGCCTGGAAGGGACCCAAAGATGATTTGGGAAAGGACTGGTGTGTTTCTTGATTGGAGTTCTGGTTAGGCATGCTACCATTTATAGTAAAATCCACTGACCTTTAGGCTTAGGATGTGTGAGTTTGTATAAACACATGCAGATGCTTTTTCCAAAAAAAATTGCAGCCTTAAAATTTGTCCTGTAAAAACATGACAGAAAATGATTTTAGTGGGGGAAAAAATGATGCCCAGTCAATGAGGTGAATGATTCCACCCACAGACAATCTTTTCTTCTTTCCCTATCTTCCCTCATCATTGATTATGAAACTGTTGGGCAGCCTACAAATTTGTGAGAACACAAATGTATAAATGTCACATTGTTATGCAGGAACCAAGGCATTCACTTCTTTGTGCCCCAAGGCAAGATTGGGTCTCAGTTTTTATATACTAAAAATGGACCTATTAGGATAATGAGTGAACTCATGTCTGTCATCTTCAAATTGATTGCTGGCAGTGTGCAGTATCTGAAATGGGTCCTACTAATTATAAGAAGCAGTCGGATACATTCGGGAACATACATCATTTGGGGACATGGGCTAATTGGGGATTTGTCCTTCGTGTTCCAGGTGCAATCAATAGAGGAAAGATGGAGAATAAATTTTGAAAGTATTTTGTTCTGAGTTAGTGTAGACTTAACCTTTATATAATCTTCACAACAGCCTTCCAAAGTTAAGTGCTACTGGTCTTATTCTACAGGGCAGGATACATACTCTGAGAAAGGATAAAAATTATGTGATTTATTCTGCTAGGAATTAAGGAGGGAAAGATTGAAACTCCTTACAATCTGAGTCATTGGGCTCTTCCAGTGCTACCACATGTGTTACTGCTAAGGTTATTGGCATTTTTCAGAATGAGTTCTTTTCAATTTTAGTTCTATCCCAAAACAACTGAGTGTTCCCAGTGAGACAAAAAAAAATCTATCACCTTCCTGCCTAAAAAAAATAGCTGGGATGGCAAATGTATAAAGTTAAGATTGCTGTCATCATTGGGTCAGATGATTTTCTATCCAGCCTAGCAACTCTTTCATAAATTATGGCATTCAATGAGGGGTCTATGAGGAGCCTTGCAAAAAGCCAGCAATAAAATATTTGCCCACTTTTCATGGGTCAACTGAAGGAAGAACCATTTTCTTCCCTATAGAAATGGCCAATGTCCAAAGATGGACAAAAATGTATAGTGTCATTCCAAAAGACTTCCAGGAAACTACAAAGCCCATATGATGCTTTGAGTGTGATCAGAACTCAAACTTGGAGCAGTGTCACCCAGAATGCTTTTCATCCACTACAATAGCTATCATTATGCCTTAGAATGAGCATTTTACTCGCCATACGTGTATTCCTGTGTTTCCAAAAGATATTACCTTCCTGCCCTCAAATTGTGAAAGAAGAACCGGCTAGTGCCTTCAAAAACGGTTGATGGTGAGCACATCCTAGAAGTGCAAAGTCTAATGTGCCCATCAGACCTTAGTAAAGATTAATGGTGACTGGAGACCAGTGACCAATGGAGAAGGATTGACAATCACGTCCTATCTGATAATAGATGTAAAGGCAAACACATTATATCAGGTTATATTTGAGGGCTGAATGGATCTATATTCTAGAAAAAAATATTAAAAGAAAAAAGAGTGAAACTCTCCGGGTTAAAGAAGATCTGTAGTCAGCCCTGCACTTACAAACAAAGTTATAGGATGGATATTTGTCCTCTGGACAGCTTAGTCTGATAGGGTTAGCAAGACAGGGACAGGACACTGGGAAAATTGACTAAGACTGCCCTGGAGGTGGAGGGAGAAAAATGGTAAGAGGAGCACTTATACAAACTGTGACCCAAAACTGGATTTAACATGAGTACCAAGAAGAGGCTTTATATCCTGATCTAGAGAGGTCAATCACTGACTGACTCTCCACTCTAACGCTTCAATTTAGGGTCAAGCAAGAATAAATAATAACAACTAAAATGACCCCCACTTAGGTCATTTCACATGTTTATAGCACAGTCCTCAACCGAGCCCTTAAAAAGTAGATATTATCATTTCTTTTAATGAGGGTCAAAGTGACAAAGTAACTTGTATAAGACAGCATGACACAAAGCCATCACTAAAATATGGGTCTGGCTAACACAAAAGCCCTTGCTCATTATACTGGTTCCTCTTGTCTCTGACAATACATACCAGATTTGAGCAGTTCCCTCTGCCAATTAAGAAATCCATGGTGCCACTTTGGAATTAGAGGCTCAACGTCCAAGTGTAGTGACTCACTCAATGTGTGTTCATAGGAGGATGTACTAAGTACAACGCTGTGTTAGACAGGGATGATAAAGAAAAACAAGGACCTCTCCCTGGCTGTCCAATATTCACTGACATCTATACACACATAGCATGGAAGCCATACTAGGCAATTTCTCCACAGCACAGACTCAGCCATAGCTGGAGAAATATGGAAGCAAGCACAGAGGTTTGGATCTCTTGAAAGCCTTTCTCAGCAAACAGGAAGCACTCTGTAAACAGAACATATTCTTTAGTCTGAATTTTGCTAATTCGTTATTGATCTCTTGGGGATTATGGCTAAAAATCCCGCTATATATCCTTTTACTTTAATTACAGCTCCGTGAAAGGTTTGAATTGTTAAAAATCAAATTAGTGGCTAAATTAATGCAGAAGAAAGTTAAAGCCTTTCATAATTTATTCATAATGCTATTAGGACAAAAGCCATGTTTAATTGCACCACACACATGTTTATGTCATGTTGCAGAAGTCAAAGAAAGGAGGAGCTTTAGTGATAGATGGGAGCTATTAATATTCTCCACATATGTTCAGCAGTGTCTCAGCATCCATACATGATTTCAACAATCCAAAATATGACTTTCCCAGTTTAACTATTTCCTCCTCAAAGACTGCCACACTCTTTCATGCCCACTCACTGCAATGGCATTTTTTGGGGAGGGAAAGTCACAGAATGGTTATCCAAAAAGAGGTTCTGTCTCAGCATTGCCACTAACTGCAAGTGACCTTGAAGTCTAGACCCTACCTTCTTCTTCTATAAGATGAGATTTGGGTGAGCTACCGCTCACATCTTCCCCAGCTGTACAACTGTGAATCATCTTCCTCGGGGCATTATCTTTATCCTTTCGTGATCACCTCAACCTTTTGTCAAGTATTATTTTGAAATGAGTTTCTCTTTCCACAAATGGCATTCCTCTGCAACTACTTAGAAGGGCTCCCAGAGTGAATAGACAAAACAGAGACCCACCAGCTAGGGAGTCAAGCCCTGGTTCTTGCTGATTTGCTATTTGCCCTTGAACAGTGAGTCACTTAGGAATGCTGGGCCCATCATTTCCTCACTGATAGGGGATTATGTGACAACACTCAGCTACCACAAAAGAGTGAGAGAGGATTAAATAATATGCTTGTACGGGATTTAGGCAATACTTGATGTAACACTGGATACTCAGTAATAATTACCTTTTGAGTCTTACAGAACTCACCTGAAATACCTTCCAGATTCAAGGGCAAATGCTTCCTTAAAAGAGTTTAATTCGCTTTCAATCCCCAAGGAGAACTGTTCCAAAAACAGAGTCCTGATATATGACTGAAAGCAAGAATTCCCTTCTCTTGAACAGTGTCTTCTTTTTCCCCTTACAGTGACAAAAGAATCAGAGACTCACAGTGGTTTCTCCAATATGCCTTTCAAGGCAGATGTTTATTATGAGAAGAACATAAAGGGAAAATATCCTCTGTGGTTTCACACTACTCGTCATGCAACACATACCCAGAAAAAGTAACTTGGTCAGCCCACTGTTAACTATCTTTTCACCAAGCTAGAAGACAAAACACAACTTTATGGAAAAGCTAATATTAATGCAGGGAGTATAACCTGCAAGAATAATAATTGTGAGCAGAGATTGGAAAAAAAACACCTCTGCCATATTAAGGCATCGTTCTTAGTCATTTTCACTCAATTATCAACTCCTTTATGCATCAAAACAAGATTATCAGGTGGCTCATATCCATTTTTTCATAGAGAGAACATGCAGCATGGAGAGGGAAAACAGCTTCCCCAGTGACATTTACAAAATCGGTGAGCACTAGATGTGAGCCAGATGATCTCATACACACTCAGTCCGCCTCACAGAAGGTGTGCTGAGCTGAAAGAACGCGTGTAGAGACCTGGCCATCTTGTACACACCCATTAAAGAGGAGTTTGATAATAAAACGGCTATTTTCTTACATGGGTGGCACGTTCCAGTTGATTATGACACAAAATGCATCCATTATATTCCCTTTCCTTAACTTCCAATATTCTTAACTTCACTGGCCTCATCTGTCTCAGACTATATCCAATAACACCTATCATCATCCCAAAGCTAACCTCCCTTCTATCCTGAGTTGTAACTTCCCCAGGATCAGGCTCTCAAGGTTCTGTTGCAGCTTCCTGATGAAAAATGACAAGGAAAATGTCGTTCCTCCCGCCTCTATACTTTTCCCATTACTTGTGAAAAGTAGTCTCTTATTTTGACAAATGTTGTTCCTGAGTTTTGCAAAAATCTTACTGAATGATAAGTATAAGGATATACTGAGATACCTCACATTTTAGCCTGTTATAGGGAAGCCTACCCTAAGATTATAGACTCCTCACTTCCTGCAACTCATGGATCCAAATGCCAAAACATCAGCAGCCTATTTAGCTCAGGTGAGCATCAAGCTAAAGAGTGTTCAAAGAAATGACAGAACCGTGAGGCAGGTACCAGGACTTAGAGGAGACTGTTCCCAGAAGACAATCATGGTGATTTGCTGTCATCATTCTTCCACAAGTTTAGAGAGAAGAGTATCAAGAAATCGCATACAGGAGGCAGAAATTTTGAGGCTTACAGAAGGTATGTGGTAAGTGTGAATCCAGGGACTTAGTGGTCAAGCCAATAATTAAATAGCAAATGACAGGCCATTAGCATAAATGTGGACTCTCCCACTACCTCATCTATCTAATTTAGGGCAGCTGGAAGTTTAACTAACAACCATTTCCAAATGGTTCATAACCTTGTTCTTCATATTCAGTCCATGGACCAATGAGTGTCTGAGATCACTTGGGAGTGTTAAAAGTTAAGTATCCCAGACGTACAGAACCTCAGTCACCTGCATTAGGAACTAGTGATTCCTGAGTATATTATGCATTAAAAGACAGTCCACTATTTGAGGTAAGTCTGGCTCACCTGACCTAGTGATAAAATACTGTCTTCAAAAAATGTTAAGGAATAAACAATTCATTTGGTAATATGAAAAACAAATTAAGGAACACAGAAATATTTTTTAATTTGCCCAGCATAAACGTGGTGACACAAAAGTGGAGATGTCCAGAGGCCCATGTGGAAACTTAGAAAGAACATTCTGTTTACTATTCCATAGCCAATATCCACTTCTTGCTCCTAGCCCAGGGAGGCTAGTTGGGATGGCTTTCTTTATAGGGAGTGGGAGTGGTGGGAAGGAGACACATTGTCTCTGATTGTGTTCCAAGAGCAAATGGATCAAAGAGTGAAATTCCTATTGGCTTGCTTCAAACTAGTCATGTCCCTAGGTGAAGGTCACAACTATATCTAAACATTTTTCCCCCTCTCTAGATTCTAGTACCTTCCCTTAGAGAGAAGAGGCTAGCATTAGCACCTTTGGTCATTAGGTCCTGAGGACTGTGCTGGTCCCTCTTTGACTTTTTAGTAATCCCTCAATATACTCTTTCTATGATGCTCAATAGGCATATACCAACTGCTTTCCACTGGAGCATTGACTATTGGATTTAGACAAAACTATAGTCTCAAAGGAAGAAAGAATAATGAAAAGCAATAACCTATCATTAGCAAGTGGGTATAAAAAAATCACACAGAAAGTGCAGACTTGCTGCTAACCAGTGACCAAGGGCTGATGCTCCAGCACTGTATAGCAAAGGTGTTCACACCATGGTGGGGAGTAAGCTCTTCCTTCCTCTCATCAGTTACGGAATCCTACTTTTCCATACAGGGTTTCCACGGTATGTCAAGCAGAATCTGCATCTACCAAGTACTTGTACCATCTGAGAGCAATGTTCCTGTGGGTGCTCACTTGGCTCATAGCCATGGGAGAGATTTAGAAGGTGAGACATCATCTGAAAGTGTTTGCTTTCCTTCTTTTCTCCCCTAAGTGCCAAGTTGACTGAATAAGGTACTGGTTTCCCAAGAAGACCCATCTTTTCATGAACATCAATGTGTCCAGTTTTGCCTTTCCTGGTCAGGCTGGATGTTCCCCCAGCAGCTTCCTGTCCATCTCTGCCATGCAGGTATCAAGCATCTGCCCACCATGCCTGAGCATTCACATCATATCATGTGAATGCCTTAGGCCAATCATTTCTTGGCAAGATCTGCATTACCCAGCATTCAAAGCTTAGAAAGTCATATCTTCTGCAGAAAGCTTTCCTTGCAACTCAGAAACAAAAATATACTCATCATCCCATTTCTTTGAAACTTTTATCCTTCTAAATCAGGATCCATAGGATTTCCTTTAAGCAGGGTATACATACAAATGTATATGGATATACATGCAAGAAGCCTCAAGTATGACTTCCGGATTCCTGAATTGAAGGTCATGGTCATGTCACTTATTTGATCCTTTACTCCAAAACTATCTACCTCTTCTTCACTTTTTGCATGCTTCTGACACTTTTTCAAAGAAAGTCTGTCATTAGTCCTATAGATTGATGAGATTGTTTTCTGTGGAGTCTTTGAAGTGTCTTACTCTCCTTGTTTTCTTTTTACTATGGTCAACTACATATATAATACAATTTCCCACTGTTAAGAAGACATCTAAGTGGCATTACCTACACTCACAGTTATACATTCATCACCAGTCCATCTCTACAATATTTTACATCTTCCAAATTAAACCTCTATATCAATATACACTAATTTTTATGCATACAACATTCTACATTTTGCTTTTATATATCTGAGTGCTCTAGATACCTTATATAGATGGAATTTTAAAGCATTTACCCTTTTCTGATAGATTTATTTTCCTTAGGATTATGTCTACTAGATTCATCCACTGTGTAACACATGTCAGAAGTGCCTTCCTTTTGTAAGGATGCGTGGTGTTCTATTGTAGGTATGAAACCATCTACTGAAGAAAATAGGGACTTAGTATGTTTCCACCTTTGGTGATTGTAAACTGAATAAATTGAGGTAGGAAACATAGACAATATTTGGAAAGCAAGAGAAAAGTTGGCAAATCAAGTTAAGGGCCTGTCAAATTTCAACTATTCTGTTATAGTTCAGATATAATTTGAGTGTCCCTCAAAAGTTTATATGCAAAGGCTTTTTTAGTCCCAGAGCAGTGTCACTTAGCATTGGTAGAGTGTTTGAGAAGTAGGATCTTGGGAAGAGGTCCTTAGGCTATCGGGAGTATGCTCTTAAAAGAGAAAGAGTTTGTAAGACTTTGATACTCTCCCCCTCTACGCCCCTCTCTCTTTCTCTCTCCTTCCTTCTCTTTTCCCTTGCCAGAAATACAAATGCTTGTTACTACCTATGCTTCTGTTATGATCTGCTACCATTCAGCATCCTCACCAGAATGAGGCTGCTGTAGGCTCCATGCCTTTGAATCTCCACCACTGTGAGCTAAGTAAGTTTTAGCTTTGCTTTCTGAGTGAGATGGCTTCATGTGTTTTTGTAAGAAAGTGAAGAAGATGCGTACAGATAACAAATGCTCATAGTTGGTGTACAGGTAGACAGATATAAGGTTCCCAGGAAAACATCTAGACTTCAGGTATAGATTAGCAGTTGCAGGCATTTAGATGGCAAAGGAAGCCAAGACAGTATATGGCATCAGCTAAGGAAAATACAATAAAAAAGCAAAAGCCTTAGGCCAAGTTCTGAAGAACTCTAATTTTGTGGATAGGTAGAGAAAAAATGAGCCAGAAAAAGAGACGGAACGGTATACAGAAATATAGAAGTAAGTTCAACAGACTGTGATGTTATTTGTTTCCTAGGAATGCACAGACAAATACAAGGAAAAAGAAAAATATTACATGATGTGTATCTGAGTATTCACACGCATGTATATATATATATGCATTATATGTATTGTATGAATATATGCATATATATACACACACATATTTGAATACAGTCCTCATTCATTTGGCAAAACCAATAAGACAGAAGATATAATTGAAATTTCTTAAATTATGAAAATTGGATTTTCAAATTTGATATGCCAAAAATAAAATAACGTATCTCAAGATGGTAGGAAATATACTAAACCTATTAAACTCACTTGCCAATGGAATTGTGAAGAATTATAAATACCAACAAAAGTATTCATAACATTAGTGATGCTTCATTTGTGACAAATTATCATATGTTTGAGGTACTTTTGATAAAGCTAGCAAAATGTTTTGAAATGAGACAGATATCATGTGCATGCGTGTGCTCACATGCGCACAAAACCCTCATACTCACAGAAAATCTGCAGACAGAGGTAACTGCACACTGTATTGAGGTTATAATGTCCTAGGATGACATTTTATAAATCTAGCCTTGAGGAGAATACTATGTATAAATTAAGCCTTGAACAAGAAACATGGGATTTAGGATAAATTTCAGAACATGCTTTCTGTGACTAGAAATTGTTAAGAACTAGAAGGCTGATTAGAATCATGAGACGATGGAATATCTTCCTCTAAGGTTGTTTAAAAGCAAAACTAGTTTCTCATCTTCCTAGCACGAGATGCGAACATGCCCTAAGATGAAGACAGAGTGGAAAGTTCTCCTAGGGTCTCCCTTTCATATTGTGTATGATTCTCCTCACTACACTCTGTTCTGAGTACAGGAACTTTCATCCATCCAATCTCTAACCTACTAAAATTGAGAGCAGCAAGTTTTCCCAATTCACTACTTTTCCTCTTCTCTGAGAAGTTCAGCTAAAGAAATTTTTTATCTATAACTACTGAATATTCTCCTTTTATGCTACTATCATTCGCTTATTACTTGTTTTCTGTGTCTTTCCCTTTTCCTATTTTTTACTGACACCACACATCGATACTTGAATCTTTCTCACTATGATACTCTTTTTTGATAACTAAGAGTATATGGTAAATATGAAATATGCATGACTAGGAATTTTGCAAGGTGAGAATGATATTGCTTTTGGTCAAAGATCTAGAGAGGGAAAGTAATTCACAGAGACCTTTGAAAGAAGTTATAAAGATCAAACAAGGAACAAGTTAGAATCTGAGTTCCTATATTACCTACAAGTAGGTAATATTTCAAAGGTAATTTACAAAGATGAGCCTTAAAACTCATATGTGTGTGCCATTTGAGCTGAAGAGTATAATGTAACATTAGTTCTGATTCTGAAGTGGCCAGTGATTGACCTTTGGTGATCAAATGTTATGCATATCTCTGGCATGCAAATCTGACTCTTCAGTGATATTCTAAACTAACACTACTTTAATTACCCAAAGAATGGTTCAAGTTATTTCTGAATGTCCAAGGGAGGGAAATAAATATTTACAGAGCACCGATGACATGCAAGAATCTACCCTTGATCATAAGTTGTCACTTCCTTACCACAGTGACCTATGAGAGAGGGGCTTATCAAATCCATTTCCTAAATAAGACAACAGAGTTTGGAAAGTTTATGTATCTCTCTCCCCCAGGCCACACATTTTCAAGAAAATAAATGCAAAAGGTCCAATTCCAGGCTTCCTCTAAGACTAGCTCAGCAGACCAAGAAATAAGTTGGTATCCTGCCTTTAATTATGAAGTAGACATGATTTGGAAATAAAGAAAAAAGATTACAGTGAAAGCCTGGCTGAGTTTGAGAGGTGAGATCGACCAAGCAAAGGGAAATTCTTTGTAACTTGCCTATAGTTCTTGAAATTACCAGTTTCCATAAAGCTGGCCTGAAAAGGCCAGGGGCCAGGGTATTTATTCGAAAGTCTTTTAATATGAAGACTTTGTTGGTGCTGGGGAGAACTTTGCTAAGTTCTTTTCTTGGCCTAAGCACTTAATAGTCACTGAATTCTCACAACTGCCCTTGGGTTATCTTACAATAGAGAAAAAGTCTCAGGGAAATAATGTTTCTTGATTGACATTACTAAATACTGTAACTAAGATCTGGGTCTGGAGTTAATTCAAATGACAGTATTTGTTCTATAGAGATACCAATTAATCACAGGGTCCTGCCTCTCAATCTTTAATGTGCAGAAGAATCACGGTGGATCTTGTAACGATATATGTCTAACTTACCAGGTAAAGACTTAGCTTCTGCATTTCCAATAAACACCAAGGTGATGCTGAAGCTGATCATCTATAAACTACTCTTTTTTTAATTTTTATTTTTTGTGAACATACTGTACAGAGGGGTTACAATTACATGGGCAAGATAATGAGTACATTTCTTATCAAGCATTGCAGCCTCCTCCTTTGAAACTACTCATTTTTTTGTCAGTTGTGGGACTTGAACTTGGGCCTGAGCACTGTTCCTGAGCCATTTTGCTCAAGACAAGTCCTCTACCGCTTTGAGCCACAACTCCATTTCTGGATTTCTGATGGTTAATTCGCGATAGTCTCACGGACTTTCATGCGAGGGCTGGCCTCAAACTACGATCCTCAGCTCTCAGCCTCCTGAGAAGCTAGGCACGAGCCACCAATGCCAGGCTTTGAAAAATATTTTTGAAAAGACATTTATTGTCTTGCAGATCTGCAAGTAGAAAACATCAAGATCAAAGGACTCACATCTGCTATAGGCCTTCTTGCTGATCCTCCAAATTCTTCCAGCCGCTGTCATTGCGCAGTTCCAAAGCTGCCTACACATTTTCAGATATCTGTTAAAGCAATTATCTCCCATTCCCCATGCAAACTTTCTATTTTTAATCTGACAGGGTAATTTGCAATGAACAGAAAACGATAGGCTCATATCTCTGGAGGCCAGGAAGGCTAAGATCAAGGTCTGGCACCTGGAAAGGGCTTCCTGTTAGTAGTTGCTTTCTGTACTGAAATAAAACACACGAGACAATCAAATTTGCTGGAGGAAAGGTTTTTTTGGGCTCATGACTCCAGAGGTTTTAAGACATGGTTGTTTAGCCCCATTACCTCTGGGCCAGCAGTTAGGCAGTCCATCACAGCCGATATTTGAGGCAGAGAAGGCTTCTCCTACAGATCACGCTTACAGGCAGAAGTTATGTAAATATTTGCAAGCCAAACCATATAATAATTTGCCTCCCCATTGCACTCTTCTGCTGGATGCCATCAGAGGAAATTTTGTTCTTTCAAAATATTCCAGCATTACTCTAATTGGTAAGCTGTTCATTGTCAGTGATGCAGCTACCAGGATGTGGAAAATGGAGGCACATAAAAGGTTGGTTTGAGTTTAGGCACATGTATTAGTTATTTTCCCATTGCTGTGTTCAAGCACCCAACAAAAGCAACTTGAATTATTTGGTTTAGCTTGTGGTTGTAGAAATGCCAGGCCATCTTGGTGGGGAGAGAGTGGCTGAGCACAGAGTAGTTCACATCATGGTGGCTGAGAAAGAGGAGTACAAGAAATGGTCATTGTAAGATATAGACCCCAAGGACCTGCTCCCAGTGACTTCGTTCCTCAAATAGGCCCAACTTCCCAATTCTCACCTCCCCAAAATGCCATCCTATGATGAATCCATCAAGAGATTAATTCCTTCATTAGGCCAGAGTCCTTATGATCTAATCACTTTTGGAAATACCCTTTCAGACACACACAAAGACGTGCTTTACTAATCTCTTGCATGTCTCTTCATCAACAACGTTGACGATCAAAATTAGCATCATATGTACCTCGCAGTGTCTCATAGTGTACCTACAGGTGTCTTCAAGCCCTCACCTCAGTGTTACAAATGATGGGGGAACTGCTGGGCACAGAAAGGATTCCACAGCAAGTACAAGCAGTCTCCCCGCGTAAATGAGAACTCTGACTTGCCTTCTGTTTGCAGGAGATGCAGCAATCCCTCAAGTGATCATGCTCCTAATCCCCAGGTACATGCCTAGAGATCAGCAGCACCCTGCAGGGATAGAGGCTAGTGTCTTGGAGGGGTCTGATGCAAAGGCATTGTGCAACCCTTTATGATGTACCAGGGCCTCTGCTGTATGCTTCACTCCTTTTCCCCAGATCCCTTTTCTAACCAAGGTTTCCGGCAGCTTCCTTCTCAGAACTGAATGGCAAGTGACACTCCTCCCTATCTGCAGTCTGATTTTGTGGAACGTTTTTGCTATTTCAGTGGAAACCAACCTCACAGCAAATTGCTTTGGTTACCACTGCGGTCACCTAGGTGTTTGCATAGCTTGCAGTAATTGCTTTATTTCAGCAGGAAAAAAAAATACATATAACCATGTTTTTTGCAGCTGACAGTGGTTTTTGTGTTTCTCTCTCTCTCTCTCTCTCTGGGAAGAGAATCTTTCCAATCAGAGAGAGAATATGTTAATGGCACATGTGCCAGCTGTTCCCAAGTTCTCCCCTCCATACCACACCTCCTCCAAGCACCCTGCTGAGACCAGCATATACTCCAAGGAGTAGTTGCTGGAGGACACTGGGCTTGCAGCCCACTTAGAGCAGGTGGGTGCCACCGGAGCAACAATTGGACCAGGGACCTGCTCAAAGGCAGATGCTGGTAATGAGGTCTGATGGGGGATAGACTTCAAATAAATCTCCCTGCCCTTGATCAATATTGCCACACTGAGTGGATTTTGCTCCCTCCAAAATAAGCATCTCTTTTTTCTTCGTCTTCCCACATCCCTAATGCCCTCAGGTTTAAGATTTTAGCCTAGGAAAGGAGAGGGAGAAGAAAAGCATGCCGTGCAGACATCCCCCTATTCTAATAAGATGGCTGAGCTACCTTTTATCTGTACATTTCACGCAGCTTAGATGGTCCCAGGGCAGCCCAGAATCCCTTTCTCTTTCCCCGTTTTTGATGCAGTCTCTTATCATGCCCAGTGCTCTTCTCATTAATTTTTTTCCCCCACATCATCTCCTGCTCCTCCTTCTGCAATGACCTCTCTCCCCTGGGGCTGGTTGCAAAAGTTCTCTTTCATTTTCCCTGTCAGGCATTCTTTGTAGAGCTAACTTTAACTAGACATCCACTTCTATTCCAACCCTGAACAAAGTCCTCCATGAAAAGACACATAAACATACACTGAACACACCGGCATGAGGTCAGCAGCCTTCCAGATTCCCCCGCCTTCTCTGCATGCACTTAGCATCTTCCCAGAGGTTACCTGGAAACTGCCTCTAGGTCTTTCAAGGGGTTCAGGCTCTGAGTGACCTGGGTCAGTCAATTCACCACAGGAGAGAATAACTCAGAATCACTACACTTGCTCCAAAGGAAGTCATAGGTTGCCTCCAACTTCCACATAGCAGAAAAGAACCCATTGTGCCCTCAGGACGCAATCATTTGCGTTCACATACAATGTGAACACATTTAAAGTTCAGTGGATAAAGTCATCCTACAACACGGAATCAGGATCAGCGGAGTGACACCTGTTGCTATCCGTGTCCAAAAGCTGTTTGTTTTTCATAGGAAGCATGACAGCTGGAACTATGGCTTGCATCCTTGACACCATTAGACCCTTGGCCTTGGGCTTTCTCTTCCCACTCTTCCTCTGCCATCATCTGGTTTCCTGTGGAAGTGGTAACCTTGTTTCATTCTTTATCTTTACTGGTTCCCACTTCAGGGTGCGCCTAATCAATTTCACTGTCTACTCTCTACTCAAGAGCATTCCACTGCATTCAGCCGTCAGGACTCCCCTGTGGCTAGAATAAGTATGCCACCTGCCCAGAAGTTGAGCCAGATGGAATCTCTACAGTATTTATGCCAAGATTGGCCACCAAGCCACTCCCCAAGGATTGAGCCACCACACCCATCTTTTCCTGGGCATCTTTTCAGTTATGTTCATGAATTTTCCCTGATTCTTCAGCTTCCATGCATATGGGTCAAAAGCCAAAAGAGAACATTACACCACTAAAAGAAGCAACATCAGCCAGAGGAGGAGGAAGGCACTGGAAATGGGAGAGGGCTGAATAAGAATATAGAAAAGAAGTACAAAGGAGAAAGGGGAGAAGGAGGAAGGAGGAAAGGAAGTAGAGAGAACAGGAGGAGGAAAAGAGGAGAAGAAGGAGCAGAGGGAGCAGAAGGAAGAAAAAGAGCAGGATTCAGGGTATATCCTCCCCTTTACGGTGGATGAAGGGAGCATCATCACCCAGATCAACCAGGGATTCATCCGGTATATGATGTTTCTATTCTAATCTGCTCTAAAGTCTAGACGGAACCAGTTGTGACCCAGAATAAGATTTGGCTGCAAACAACCTCCCCCTCAGAGGTTATCATATTAGTCCTTTCCCCAAACTTATTCACCTGAAAATTAATTTAAAAGGCAGATATGAAAGAATACATGTGCAATGATATTTTAATGATGTTTAAGTTCATATTTAAAATATGTATGCTTATGCAAATACTAGGTGCCTATTACATAAAGTTTAGCCAGTACATAAATATATAAGAAAGAAAGAAAAAAAATCTCTCAAAATTCCATTACCATAGATGATTGCTGCTAACATTTCTGGGACACAATATTCCTTCTGCATTTTTGTTTCCACCCAATTATAGCCATATAGAAAGCCTTTACTTTATGAAATGTGTATCGTACCACCTATACATTATAACCTATATTTTATCTTCATCTCTTTGAACAAACTATCTATGGTGAATTTTAACAAAAGTCTTCTAGAAGACGAGGTGAACGAACTAATCACCTGCTACCGTATCTCAACTTGTTAAAAGGCTTCTAGACTTCTAGGATTCTAAAATGTTCATGAATCCCAAGTGCTAGAATGATCAGGTTCTGACTCTATCTGTCCTGACTTCACCCACTGCTAAGGCAGATGAGACAGGGAGACACACGGTGTGGTCTGGGCCTCTGTGACTCACAGCGTTATAGAAGCCTTCCTTCCACATGCAAACTCTGAGACTGCCAAAACAACGATTATCCGTGAGGTTGAATAACATCTCTACGGATTGTGTTTGATATTATCACATTACAATTGTGCCCAGATGTATTATTTTTCTACATAAATGAAAGCACGGATTTCCTACTGCCCCTTTTCTCAGAATCAAAGTACACTTTTCTATATTGTAGAAACAACTAAGAGTTTATCCTTCAATCTTTAACTAATGGTTTATTCCCATTAGCTCACAAATAACAATGCACAAAGTAAAATGAATTTCATCAACTGAGAATTCCCTGAAGCTAACTAACCTCTACCCTGTCTTTTTCTGCTTTGCTGAACTTCTTAAAGAAACAGTGGTTCCCTTCTGTCCACATCCCCTCCAGCATCTGTTGTTATTAGAGTTCTTGATTATAGCCATTCTGACTGGGGTGAGGTAGAATCTCAATGTTGTTTTGATTTGCATTTCTTTTATGGCTAGAGAGGTTGAGCATTTCTTCATGCGTCTATTGGCCATCCTTCTTTCCTCTTCAGAGAAGTTTCTCTTTAAGTCTTTAGCCCACTTATTTATTGGGCAGTTGTTTCTTTGAAGATTTGTTGTTGGGGGATTTAATTTTTTGAGTTCCAGGTATATTTTAGATATGAGACCTTTGACTGTTGTATGGCTAGTGAAGATCTTCTCCCAATCCGTGGGCTTTCTATTGATCTTGCTAGCTATGTCCTTTGCCATGGAAAGACTTGGAAAAAATTATAGTAAGTGAAGTAAGCCAGGCTCAAAGAAACATAGGTCCCATGGTTTCCCTTATTTGCAATTACCTATATGTCTGAGACAAGCAGAAACAGTCAGATAAATTGATGTTAGGCAAAATGAACCCCAAGATAAGGACTCGAATGTTTTTTTTCTTTCTTGCAATTGTTTCTAACATATTTATAAGATGATTTCTTTGATGCTTTGTATGTCCCTCTCCCATGGTATAACTCCTGTTTTCACTGTATTTGATGTTGGTATAATTTGTGGAGGGGAAGGGAAAAAACAAATTGTTTCAATAGGGATACAGGTGGACCCATTGCAACAATGCGATGTACAAAATGTAAGGTTGAAAAACGAACTTTCCAATTTGGCTGGGCAGAGGGGAGGGGTG
This sequence comes from Dipodomys ordii, assembly GCF_000151885.1. Lineage (NCBI taxonomy): Eukaryota > Metazoa > Chordata > Mammalia > Rodentia > Heteromyidae > Dipodomys > Dipodomys ordii. The sequence continues at coordinate 7,600,254 of NW_012267243.1, read as the reverse complement.
GAGGGGGAGCGGAAGGGGGAGAATGGGAAGGGGAAACAAAGAAGGAGGTAACAATGCTTGTTAAGAAACGTACTCATTACCTTGCCCATGTAATTGTAACCCCTCTGTATATTTTCACAATAAAAACAAACCTGAAAAAAAAAAAGAAACAGTGGATTTTCTCAACGAACACCGGTAACTTCCTGTCATGTTTCTGCTTCCACTATTCCATTGAAATTATTAGCATTATCTGACCTATGCAGTGGCTCCAATCAGCATCACTCTATAAGGCTTCTGGCTGTATTCAAGACTTTCAATCCCATCTTCAATCAGAAATTCCCTCTTTACTTCATCAAGCCACTGAGGTCATAATCTTAGGCCTAACTCTCCTACCTTGCAAACTTCTGAATTTCTTGTAAGTATGGAGAAAGTGTTCTCAATACTATCATGCTCTTAGCCTTGGAATTCTCCTCCCTTTCTATACTACTCTCTTGTTTCCTGTGAATATGTCAGTGCCTGAGCCAACCTTGTTTTGATATTAATTTGGGGGGAGGCTTCCCTTTCCCTGGGCACCAATGTAGTTTAAAATCGTTTTAAATTGTTCTTGTTCTCACTCAACATTCAACTACTTTTCTGGTTCCAGAAGCTAGGTTCTTTTTAGATCACCAATTTAAACCTAGCAACTTTACCAAACTCTTCCACTGCTAGTCACAAGATTCATCTGTGGTCAAGCACATCTCCTTAATGACTGGATTATGATTGGTTTATTCCATTAAACATAAGCCTTCCTCAGATTCTCTTCTGCCCTCGTGATCTGATCTTCGTTCCCCTCCGAGAGACCCAGCTCTCCCCCATTCCCTGCACCTGAATGATCACCTCCATCCCAATGTCTCTCATATCTGAACTCCAGTCCTCCTGTCACAGTAAAGGATTGCTTGCAATAATGGAAAGGAAAGAGAAATACCTACTTCTGTTTTTCTTTTAAGTATCAATATGAAGTTTTCAATTTGATCTTTCCAAAAGCAAAGCCATCATCCTCCTCTCCACAGCCCCTCATCTCTCCTCTCAACACACACACCATAAATTCATGAGAGTCAGTTCCTCTGAGGAGTTCTGCATTTGGGGGTCACAGTAGTGGAGCCTTTACACAGAAGGAACATGCTGACGACTCTCCCCCTATGCTCTATGGGTCCAAGTGCTTTCCTCCGCCCTCCACCTACACTTCATTTCCTTTCCTGGCCATGTCCAATAACATGCACAGACATGCTACTAGTACAATTTTCTAGCTTAAATCTCTTGCCTGAAACTCCTCCTGTTTCCTAACTCACATGCCCTGCTGGGATCTCATTCAAAAGATAGCTGCAAGGTTCTATTGTGAGCCAGCCATTGGAATGAGGTCTTAGGATATATGAATGAGAGAAGCCTGCCCTGGTGGCACTTCTATTGCAGTGCAAGTATACAAACAAGACACACAATTACCTCAACCTTTTCCTAGGCCATCTTCACTGGCTGTTCATCTTCCAATCTCCAGACCAAGTCCGCGTTGTTTAGCATAATATTCAAGATTTTCCAAAATCAGGTACCCACTTTCTACTGTACCCCTCACTAGACCAGCCTCCGTTCCCCAGGCATACCTTGTCTTCCCCACATCCACCTGCCAGCCTTTGCCTGAGCTTTTTCCTTGGCTTGTTTTGTCCTTCACCTTATACCAACTAAAATACTCATCACCCTTTGAAATTCAACATGAATATTACTTTAAAAAAAAGATTTTTTATTGTGCTATCTCTGGACACTCATCAAAATGAATTAGTTCTCTGCATGCTTACAATGTTTATCCTATCAATCACTTTACATTTACAAAATGTGTTATGTGTGAAGAACAGAGATACATATTTAGATATTTGTTCAGATTTGTATCATAGTTATTTACACCCTCCTTTCCACCAAATTCTAAGATACTTGAAAACAGGGTTTGCTTTTTTTCTCATATTTGCATCTCTACTACAGTGCCTCTAACATAGCTCTTGGATGAATGATCAAAAACTAAATACATATTAGTAGTGATATTGGTTTTGATGTCAACCATCTGATTATATAATAAATCTAGGTCATAGAAAGAAGTTTTGCATAAGAGTGCTCAATCAGTTGCAGTGATTTTCTTCTTTAAGGATGATGGGTGTTATTTTTCAATTATCACCAATTAATATGCACCAAGTGTTCATTGGATGATTGGCATTGATCCAAGGGGGTTTCTATGGAATATTTGTAAGGTGAGCCTTGCTCTCCAGTGCTCTGAAGGAAGCAATTTATCTTTATATTCTTGGTGTCAATATGCAAATTAGTATAACCCTAGAAGGAGAAAGAAGCAGTGAGCTAAACCTCTCTAAGGTAGTTCAAGTCGGGTATGTCCTTCTTTTCAAAAGTCATTACATAGAGATCCAAACTGTGGTGGTTGGATTTCTTAGGGAGAAAGAATTCTAATCCCTAAACATAAGTCTTTTTTAAACATTCCATTTCAAGTTGTCTTTAAAAAAGTCAGCTCTGACCACCCTCTAGGCCCCCATAACATTGGGCTTGTCAAACCTACATTTCCAGATAGTGTTAGAAGTACATTTAGTCCCAACACAGGTGGATAGATAAAACCCCCACTAAAGTCTGGGAAATGCTGTCAATCTGCAGCCTTGCAGTCAACTGAAAGTAGTAACACTACAGTGAGGGCCTCCTACAGCTGCAGGGACGGCCTGCAAAGAAGGCTGATTCTGCTGGGCCCCGGGTCTCAGGAACACATCAGCCAACACAATTCCGAACTGATTTTGTTTACCTATCTCACAGATGTTATTCGCACAGAAATTCCTTTCTCTTTCTATTCTCCACCTGGAAATCTGCTACTCATCCTTTCTGTCATTTCTTGGATGTCATTTTCCCTGGAAAGCCACCCCAACACTCAAACCAAAAATATCACCCAGCACCCAAATCCGCTATGGCAGGAGCTCGTGATCTCGTGGTGTTGCAATTTTGTTTCCTTGGGTGTGTTGACTTCCTCCAATCCCACTGCAGGCAATACCATCCTATGCCTTACAAACTCTTCTATTACCAACTCCTGGCCTAATGGATGCTCAGTGAATGTACAGAATCCATGTTTAATGTCAAGAAGGAAAAACAGCACTTGCTACAAAATTCACAGATTGCTCCATACCTCCTTTTGCGTATGAATTTACTGTTAATAATCCAAGAAACTAAACTTCTCCGGGAACATTTTCTGGTTCGGCAGCACTAGTTCCAGAGTGGGCTGTCATAGCCTTGCGGGCTCCAAGTGGGTTGCTATGGCAACAAGGTTCTGGATGGAGGCTTTGGCTAAAGAGCCCTTTCTCAACTCAAAAGAAGCTGTAGAAATATAAAGGATATTTTGGTTTCCAATCCTTCTCGCTTTTTTCTCCCTCCCAAACCTCTCATTCTTCCCAAGGACTTGAAAGCTGACATGAGCCTTTAGAGTTCCAGGAACAAGTCTTCGTAAACCTCCCTCCGTTCTTCAGATAGCCTTTCCCCCACAGATAAGTGTGGATTTGGTAGGTTCTGAGCTGGCTTTTATGCCTCTCTGCTTTCTTTCCTTTTCCTCTCCCTGCCTTTTGTTTCTCCCCACTTCCAATTTGCCTTATTCTCAGTATCAGACAGAGCTGCCCCTAAAAGGTATGTAGACATCCTACTTCTTCTTGATGATTATGTGCATGCAAAAGAGCCCACCCCAATTCTCTAAGAGAAACAGGGGGCCAAGGAGAAGCTGTTACAAGCACGCACCCCTCACCCATCAGGGAGACACATGCTTTGTTGCAGGGTCCAGCTCAAAAACTTGACAAAGAATCCAGGACACAGCTTCCTCCTCGGTTATAACAGTGATGGCCAGCTGGTGTTTATTCATTCTAAAGCACCCAAACAGAAGAGGCAACAGGGCTGGAAAATGGGGAGATCATGGAGCCCCTAGATGTGGTTTCATATTAGAAAGACCCCAAGAAGTGTTTTTGTCTGCTATTTACTTGAAATACAAATGGTCCCCAACTTATCATCATTCAAGTTTTGATTTCATTCTACTTTACAATGGTGTAAAAATGATATGCATTTAGTAGAAATTGTACTTATTGGTCTTCTTTTCCTAGGCTAATGATAGGTGGCAGAATACTCTCTTGAGGTGCCAAGCAGGAGCAGTAATGAGCAACAACTCCCACTCACCTGCTAGGTCATAGCTGGAAACAATAGATACTCTACAGTGTTGCTGGACTATGATACTTGATACTTGGGTGTGTTAAACACATTTTCAAATTACAACATTTTCAACTCACCATGGATTTATCAGGATATAAGTCAAGGAGCACCTTATTCAAATGCGGAGCTGTAGCAGTGGTATATTAAAACATCCTGAGGTCTCTTTCATCACAGGCAAGTTGTATGTTAAAACATTGTAAAATTCAAGCACTGAGGAGCCTGATGGAGGAACCCCACTGATTATGAGGACACCTACCTACCATCTTGTCACAAAGGCTTTCTCCTCCCTTCAGGCATCCCCAAGGGATTTTCTTGTTTCCCCATTCACACACAGCTTAAAAAAAAAATCCCAGGCAAAAAACCCTGACAGAAACTTACTTCCACAATCAAATTGAAAAGCCCTTCCTAAGGCTAGTTCCCTGAAGTTATTTAATTCTCTCAGCCTCCCGAGTTTCTTGTTTCTTCTCTTAAATAAGCTTATTCTTTTGATGCAATATTCATGACTCCCAGACACAAGAAGGGCTCTCCATTGCAAAAAAAAGACAGCACTTTCTTCTATAATGAGTTTTCACCCTTCCTAGCTCACTCACACAGGTTCTGAGAGCAATTTTGCTAAGTTAGAGTCTACCTTAGCTTTCCTCTTAGCTGCTGGAATTTTTATGGGAGACACCCAGAGAGCCAGTCCCTCATAACAAAGAGCGCCTCCAACTGGCCTAGATAATATGCTCAGGCTGTCAGGTGCAAACATTTCTCTGGCACATGAGCCTCCTCTCTGGAAGGGATTCCTAACAAAGGTCTTCCTGTCCCTTTCCAACTGATCTCAGCCCATATAATACCATTATTTCCTCTGATTCTCTCATTGCCTGTGTGTTGAGGGTTTTGTGCTGAAGTTTGGAAAGAAGGTGACAGAGAGCTATGGAGTATTTTAATCTCAGAGAAATCAAATATATGAATGAAAAACTCACAGGCCAGGGTTTATTTTTGTTTAATCTGCTTTTGCTGCTGCTTTCTTGTGATAAATGCCATGGAAATGCATGTGAGCTTTATAATGATGATAAATAAAAAAAAAGGTTTCTGGTTTTTGTAAAGTGGAAGATGATATTGCTAAAAATCTTACCCTGCAGAGTTTGAAGGAGAAGCATTAGATGCTTTCTAGGAAGGATGTTGCTTTAGAGAACTACACCACTCCTAATTGCAGCTCTGTGACCTTGAACAAGCAATATACGAATGACCTATTTTCAGTTTGCTCAGTAGGAAAATGTATGGGCCAGCCCCCAAAAAACTTAAAGGCAGGAAAAGGGTATTTCATAAGAGGGATGCAGCCCATGAAATCACGCAGACCTAGAATTTTTTAAATTATCATCGCAAAACAAAAACTGGGTACACAATGGTAAACTTAGCTGATCAAGCAGTAAAGGTAAGAGGATTGAGATCTGAAGCCAGCCCAGCCAAAATTAGTGAGAGGCTCGATCTGAAATACAAAGTAGAAGTAAAAAGACTTGGGGAGTGTCTCAGGTGATAGAGCATTTCCCTGTGGGAGCCTTGAGTTCAATCACCAGTTCCACAATTTATTAATTCACTTAATTACAACTGCTCTTCAATGGTTGTGTGATAGAGGGAAAGTTCCTGAGTTTGAGCTTTCTCTATTAACAGAAAGAGAGAGAGAGAGCCCTATTTTTATACTTTATGGAGATTCAGAGTAAAAAATTAAGGATTGTAGCATTTTACTATTCTTGGCTGCCAAGAAGTGATTCATAAAATGAGCATTTTCCCTCTCCCTTCACTTCCTCCAAGTCCTCAAGTCTCCATGAGTTGTCACACAGCTATTCGGGATTTACCTGAAATCAGGTAAAGATAGACCTTGGAGTATGCATCCCCCATGTCTCTTTCAAGCAACTGTATTTTGTGGTATTTTCCACCAGGGAATTAGCTGAACCATTTCAGGAGCCCAAGCCAAGAAGCAATGCTAGCAGCCAGTCTCTCCAGTGGCTCCACATGGCTCAGGAATGCTGTTCAGGGGTCAGGGCGGTGTAAGATAAGGAGCAGTGCTCTGGACCTACTTTGCACAATCCTGGCAGCCTTCATTTCTTGGCACAGGCAGAAGGCATAAATGCTGAGGGAAGGAAGTACTCTTGTTACCTGCAGCACTTTGAAATAATGGGGTTAAAAAAAAAGAAATCAATGGGGACTCTATGGTTACTAGGCAGATCCCTTTCACCTTTTGCTAAAGTGGTTGTAAAACCAGTGGCAGTAAGGTGACAAGGAAAGTAAGCTCTGTGGTACCGAGGAACGGAGATAAAGCCCTGGCAGTGAAGAAGGCAGCTCAGAGACCATGAACAGGCAGGAGATTCAGATCCAGTGAGCCATGTCTTCCCTAGTTCTTCAAGAGGCAGGGGATGATGCCACCAAATAAAGCCAAAAATCAAAACAAAACAACAACAGCAAAAAAAGAGAGAAAAGAACAACTGTCTTTGTTTCCTGTCAACCTGATTAGTCATACGATCTGCGGAGACAGGAGCTGAGCAACAAAAAAGATCAGCCTCACTTGACTGCTGCTGAAATGTGGCAATGGGACAAGAGAGCTCCACTCACAAGGTCACAAGATGAATGACTCTTCAGGAGTAAAATGGGGACAGTCCCATTTTCTCTTCCCTACTACCTCCCAAACCTTTACAGCACCAAACTCATTTCCAAGCCAGGGACTACACACACCACCTTGGCTAGCTCACCACACAGGCTACCACCTATTGTTTTTGGTTGGTTTTGTGCCTGGTCATTCAGTGTTTCTTCTTACCTCACAGTGGACAGCATTCTGTCCAGACATTACCTAATTCATCAGACTCCCTGCCTTCCCGCAAAGGGAGGTGACGGGAATTATCCTCCTTATTTCAAAGAACTTGAGGCTGAAATGCTCACGATCTAAAAGGTCTTCTCAACTGTGCACAATAAATTATGGAAAAAGCTGAGTGAGAAGAGCCCTGGAGATAGTATGCAAGGATCAAAACACGGCTTCCCTGCCCCTTGTGGAGCCCTGAACTGCCTTCTCTCTAGGGATTATCATGACTGAAGCACTTCAAGAAGGGCCAGCCCTCAGCTCCAAAGCCAGGACACGTCTCAACCCTCCAGGGAATTCTCAGTGCAGCTGCTTCTGCCTTGATGACTTGCATGCCACAGTAAGCCACATGCAGTGGACCCCAGCACAGGGTCCATTACCAGCTGGGAGCAAGAAACACATTACTCTTTCAGGACTCACGTAGGGAGTGAAAGAAACAGTGATATGTTGCATAGAACACATTCATGACTTGTGGCTCCAAGGAAACTCTCCCAGGACAGGTAACTGCAGCATTCCATTCCAACTGGATATAGAGGAGAAGTCCATGCAATTTGCACACACAAAAAAAAACATTGCAAGGCATTCATTCATTAAGAGAGAAAGGAGGGAATGTTTACTAAATAATAATGAATTTGGGATTTCCCTCCACTGAGGACAATTAAAATCCAACAATTGTCCTGTACTTTTTGTGATTTACTGAGTTCCCCAAAATAACACTGCATCCCTGTTCACAATCACTAGGACAAAACATGGCGTGTACCATTTTGTTTTCTTTTTACATGAGGGGCAGGCAAAACATATGAGCTTTTACAGGGACAGCACCTGAGGTATATGACCTTGACTCAAAGTCCCAAAGAGGTTGAACATAGGTCATGGACAAGAGAATGTCACATTCCTATTGGATTCCCTCAACTTTCCATCCTATGGCCCAAACCAGTGAGCCCTGGGTATCACATGAGCTGCTTTCTTTGTGCTAAGATTTCAAACTTCTCAAGAGAAGATTGCCTCTTCAGGCAGCAGCTGTTCATTCTAAGCTGCATCTTACCCACCCTGGCTCTATGAGCTGATTAACATCTTGGCCAGTGGTACGGCAAGGAGTTTGGCTCCGCCAAGCCTTTGGGAGGCCTCAAGATCGACTCTGAGCTAACCTCAGGCAGGAAATGGAATTCAGTGGCTAATCGGCAAAGAAAAGAGAGGAAAAGGAATTAAATCTCAGGATAGCAAGTCTATTTCCATCTTGCCTAGGAGGGAATCAGTCTACTGTGTGAAAGGTTTGATTTAAGGGCATTTAATTTTGTTCTCTCTGACAGAGAGGTTTTCAGGCACACATCTGATTATTACAGGGCTTTGGGAGCTGCTTCCCCCATGAAAGCTTGGCTCTTCCTTCCAAGGGTACCGCATTCTTCTAAGAAGTACCAGGCACTGGATCAAAATGGGTTTCCCTGCTAAGTTAAATACATTAGCTGGAAGCAGGTACCCAGGATCGGGAATGCTGAATAGGCTTCTCAACCTGCCAGGGAAGCACCGACTATCCTCATTTGCCCAAACATTTTACATATTTTCTCATCCCTTCGTCACATGAAGCATCTGGAAGATGATAAAAACTGAGACTGATTGAGGCCAACTTATCGAAGTTATTCATATTCTAAGTCTTTTCTCTGGTCCCCTTCGACAAATGAGTCCCCATCCTTCAACATACTCCTCTGGAGAGATTTTTTTTTTTAAAAAAAGTCCCCTGAGACCCTCTGAAAGATTTGGAAATGGTGTGAATGTATCCTGGTGTTGCTTTTCTGTGTCATCTCAGGTCTTAGCTTGGAGAAAACTCACTCATGATGCATTTCTTTATCTAATGTTAATGGCCTGAAGCATTTTACTAATGGCTACCTGCAAAAGATACTGCACAGAGAAACAAAAGAAAAAAAATAAGAGTGATGGCAAAATTTCTTTTTAAAAATCAAATAGGAGATTAAGTTCTCCTTATTATCAATTGGGAGGTCTTTCGGATTCACTGGCATGTTTTGATAGAGGAGGAGGGGTGGGAGTTAACTTAGCACCACTAAAAGGTGCAATAACTTTTATTACTCTCGGTGAAAATTAAGGGCTGCTTTCATTATCCAAAAGCAATGAGGACGCATTTTCACACAGAGCCACAGAAAGCCTCCTGCAATCCGGAGTCCAGCTCAGGCTGATGCCAGCCTGAGTGTTTCTCTCATATGCTTGCTCCATCACTCAGCACGTGTGCAGTAAGCATCAACGAAGTGCCTGGCATAGTGCTGGGCTGGTGGGGGGCGGGGTGACAGTACTGTGAGATGTCACTCTTATCCTTAACAGGACTTAAAATCTAGTTTGGATGAGATCATCTATGTGCAAAGTGATTATTAAGACAGCATACAGCTGTGTATTTATGATAAAGGCAAAAAAAATTAAAAACCCAAATGATTTAGGGCAGCAAAAGGCCATAGGAATGAAGCAGTTGGGGAAGATTTTGTAGAGAAAAGGGAATTGGCCCAGGTCTTTCAGAGGACAGATTGGATAAACAAAGAGAGAAGAGAATCTGAGTATAGAGATGAGTTTGGGTGAAGAGCTAGAGTTTGGAATGAGTATGATGAAAGGAATGTATTTTTGTATTTGTGTTTTAAATGACTAGGCAAAGATCAAGTGGATTGATTGGCCATTTAATTCCTCACTAGTTTGCAGAGGAGAACTAAGTGCTAATCATCTGAGTGTTGACAGAGTCAGAGAAGTCCTCAACGTGAACATCACCATTTGTTGGAACATAGGATGCTTACCAAGACAAAGCCAACCAATTCATCCTCCATAGCAACCTTCATCTCCCTTAGGCAAAAAAAAAAAGCTCCAGAAAAGCACTATGAATACAAACAACAACAAAAAATAGGAAGGTAAATCATTCTATGTCAGTTCAGGCCAATGAGCCATTAGGAGCAGAATTTGAACATTGAAAATGGCACCAAATTTATTACAAGAAATAGACAGATGATGGTCCTTGTGGTCCCAGTTTTGAAGGTCATATCTAGTACCCTAAGAACGCAAAGTTTCTTCATAGTAACTGATTACGGTCCCATAAAATGCAAATGAGTCTAAATTGTTCTTCAATCAATTTATACTTTCTGCAAATAGCATCTTTGAAGAATGTTTGTTATATGTTCGTTATCTTCTATATTAAATAATTACACTTCCCTTCATCTTTTCCAAACTAACTTTCCCCTTCCTGTTTTAAAGAGTGTCCCTAATACCAGAAGGTATTATAAGTAAATCTATCACCATTAAATTAACATTTGGCTTAGCCTTCACCTATCAGGAAGTATCCTAACTTTACTTTAAATTTTTCTTCTGTCTTTATTTTGATCAGGTTGGCCTCCACAGGTGTTTTCTTGGCTCCATTTCTTACTGGCAATGTTTTCTTTTTTCATCATCATCCAGATGATTATATATATATATATATACATATATATGTATATATATATATACATATATATGTATATATATATATGTGTGTGTGTGTGTATGTATATATATATATACACACATATATATGTGTATATATATATGTGTGTGTATATATATGTATGTATGTAATGAGCATCATCTGAGAACCTAACATATCTGTTCCAGTTCAGTTACCTTTGTAACTGATGAAGTTGACCTGAGCCAGCAGAGCTTTGTTGCCTTTTGGGCCAGTTATATGTCTAGGAATGACTGACCATCTCTCTTAACTAGAGACGTAACATCTGAGTTAACACATGATTCTATTTCAGCCTCAGCATCTTTTGAAACTTTCAGATCAGGCCGAATACCACACTTTAGGATCTGAAATCTGGCCCCTTGAGAGGCCACTGCAGGGAACAGGGGATTCAGCCCAGAAGAACAGGGGAGAGAGAAGCAAAAAGACGGAAGGAGTCAGACACACAATTCAGTCTCTCTCTCCCTTCCTCCCTCCCCACTTTTGTCTCCACACTTCAGGTGATGGCAGGAAGAAGTGGTTAGCCCTGTCCACACATTTCCTGTCGAGCAAGTATATGCACCAAGTGACCTGCTGAATCTGCTTGCTGCCATCCTCAGTAAGAGGCCATTGCGGTCAGCTATCATTCTGCATCCTTCCCTGCTCTTCCCTGGCTCAATTCTCTTCACCCTTATTCTCCTTGCCTTGCATTTGAAGCAATGAGATTTACTTCTTTCCTGAAGTCCTGTTTTCTAGAGCTTTTCAGGGTAATCATCAAAATATCACCAAAAGGTTACTGATGATAGTGTGGATTCTGGGCTGTGTGGTAGCTTCTCATAACATCAGAAAGAAAGCCACAATGTTATTGAAGATTCAGCAGGAAAAAGATAAATAACATTTTCAGCCTAACATATGTTCCATGCCAAAAAAGAACATAAACAATAAGCATAAAAGAAATTCTAAGAGGTGAGTAAACATTGGAAGAGTTAGGGGAAAAAAATAAATGTGGAGGTAAATCGTTCCCATCTGACTATAAGATATTGAAGTTCTAATTTTTTTAAGTACCTTTCAACTTTCATTTAAGCTCCTTCGGTAGGTCTGAAATTTATGTCTATTGGCTTGACATTACTGCATGTGGAAGACTTTAATGTCGATTGCTCACTGAAAGAAATTCCATTCTGGCCTGGGTTCTATAGAAATATGAAAATGTTAAATTAAAAGTTTTAAAGTAGTGGTTTCTAGAAGGGCCCCCTCCCCAGTTAATACTTTCCATTCCGAGAAGAACTCATTTATTCTCTTCAATATCTAATCAGTCCACCACCCATGTCACAGTATTTTCTAACCATACTAATCCTTCTTCATCATCACAGAATTTTGACATAACTAGTCCATCATCGTTATCAGGCCTGAAGACCAAGACTCTAACCACTATACATACTACCCTTCTACTCTGAGTATGATTCACTCAATGGCCTTCTCTTTGGGCTTCCTCTTTTTCCTTCACTGGAAGGGTGATAGAAGAGGGTAGAAGCAATCCCATGACTCAGATTTCTGAACCAGGAGCCGTGGGTTACATTTGGCCCATCAAATTACCTTCTTCCAAGTTCTTTCAAAACTGCTGGATGGATGGCATCCCATTTTTGATGATTTATTTAAAGCGCTTGTCAGGTCAATAGCATTCTGTACTCATATGATTCAAAACATAAATGTTTGCTGTAGAGGTAATTTTTCATGTCAACTTATGCACCAAGAGAAAATGACCTTTATTCCAGAGAGATGAAATTCCTCTATAAACAGTAACTCGAAATGTCCTACCAAAGCTATCATCATGTTCTCATAAAAATGTGAGTTTCGACTCCATAGCAGACATGTCTGTGAGCCTCCCTTCTGGTCTAATTTCAACTCTGTAGAGTGTGTAAGGGTTATTCTCATAATTTTCTTTTATTAGGTGAATTTGAGTAAATACTACATTTCTGAAGACAAGTCATAACTTGGAAGTACTGTATAAAAACAAAAACAAGAATAACATGAATATCTATTCCTTTGTTTTCATAATCCTCTCCAGAGATGATTCCTTAGCTCAATAGGCTTTACTCACCTCAAATTTTCTGATTCTGTTACAGACATTGTTTCTACTTGGCCCTAGTTTTTATTATGGTAAGTTCAAAGATTGTAACCTACATTTAATGTCTGCCTAACTGAAGCAAACTTCTAGAAGTTAAAATAGTATTTGAGAGTTAAAATCATTACCCTCAAATTCCCCATATATTGCATTCAAAAGTCCAACAAGTTACTTTTGAATAAACCCACAAATTTTAAAAATATTCTTTTCCTTAGTCTGGAGAACTAACAGTACCAATGCTATTTTTGAAATTGGTGCATGTCTGTTTGTGCGTGTATGTACCAAATATGACATCCCATAAGTGACTCCCAAATTCAAATCTAGAAGAAACATCTGTGAGAAAATAACTTCTCTTTTTTCCTGTGATTTCAACATTTTGTTCATTTGAATATTTGACAAGAATAAAAAATAGTAGTCTCCTGTGGGGGCACCTGAGGAAAAGAATTCTCTAATTTTACAGGACAGATTGAAAAGAAGCTGTAGAAGCAGACAGGACAAACAGCCTGACCCATGGAAAGTCTGTCAGATGCTGGCCTTGAGATAGAGCAATCACTACCCTCTGCTCTGAATATAATGTAAATCTTGGAATTTCTCACAGGCTTTGAAATAGAAATATAATAAGTAGTGAAAAAAGGAGCATGAATCTAAGAACAGAGAAGGAATTAGCATTGGATTGTCAAGAGTGTACACAAGCGCTTAGGAAGCACAGCACTATCACTCTGCCTTTAAGAAGACCAGGTCAATGTGTTCAAACTATACTGGTAAATGAAGAGGAAGAGGGTCACATTGCAGCAATGGTGGGATTCATCTTACTAGGGTAACAAACTATTTTAAAAAAATCTTTGAGTAATATCAACATTTCCCAGCAGATGTACACAAAGGATAAAAGTGGAAGACCCCAAGTTATATAATCTTTGAGTTCATAGAAATAAGTTGAGGTGACTTCCAAGTAAGAAATTTACACCTAGGGCATTGAGAATCAAACAGGAATGGATGAAAAATTATAGTTTTGAAAGCAAACCAAAAAATCAGTGTGAGGTCTAGAAAACGGTTTAGAAAAGTACAGCATGTGGAAAATTTAAAGATTCCACCGAGGAAGGAATCCATTTGTCAGGGGAGATCAATATTGCTACTAGATCTAGAAGCACTGACAACCAAAATTGTACTCAGAGCGGGAGGCTGAATATCTGTGTTCAGTATCTACCTCATATTAAAGCTAATCAGAAGAGAAAGATGGACAGCTCATGATGGTATATGCCTGCAATACCATCACTTGGAAGGCTGAAGTGAGAAGATCATTAGGTCAAGACCAGTCTGGTATACATAGCAAGACTCTGTATCAAATAATAAAATAAAAAATTAACTATTGATTAATTAATTTTATCAATGCGTGAACAAGTAGTAGGGAGTAGGCACTGTGACTCATAACTATACAAGATACTCAGGAAACAGAAATCGGGAAGGTTGAGGTTCAAGAGCAGTCTAGGCAGCAAGTTACCAAGACTTCCATCTCAGCCACTAAGCTGAGTGTGGTGGGGTGTGCTTGTGATCCCTGCTATGTGGGAAGCATAAATAGGAAGACAAAAATTAGAGGCCATATCCTAAAAGAAAACAAAAGCACAAAGGACTAGGTAGGGTATGTTGTTCAAGTGAGGTCCATATTTCAAAATCCTGGAACCACCAAATAAAAAGGAAAAAGGAAATGAAAGGAAGAAAGGGGAAAAAAACAGTACAATAATGACAACCTAGGAGGGAGAAGGAAGAGGAGGAGGAAGGGGGAAGAGGGTAGGGAGGGGAGGGAAGAGGAAGATGGGGCAGGGGCTGGGGCAAGGGCTGAGCAGGGAAGGGAAGGGAACACCTGTCCTTCTTGTACCCTAAGGATGTGTTAAAAGTAATACTGTCCACTCTTATTGCTGTCATCCAAAAACGTTAACAAGAACACTATAATTTCAGTATCTGAATTTCCCAGGAGAGGAGTCTGAGGCTCATAAATGTAAACTGACTTGTTCCAAGGTCCTTGACTTCATGAGCAGAAATCATGTTCATGCCTAAACATTGTTTGTAAACTCATCTAGTTGTTCGAAGTTAGACATTTCTTCTTCTATTGCTTCTTCCCACTGAAACTTCTTTGTCAAAGCGGCAATGTCGCATTAGTCAGTAAAGCCAAAAATCAAAACAGACCAACATTGGCCTATACAGCCCTGGTTAGAAAAGGAGACGCCCCTCCAGAGTGGCCAACGGGTACAGCCACCAAGCCCAGATTAATCCAAACCTATGATACATCAATAGGCTACTTTAAATAAACATTTATAAAAGTAAGCAGTGCGTGTCCCCAGGATGTCAGATATATGCAGAGGCTGTTCATAATGCTATTGCTCTTAAAAATGGTCCCTATAGTTCTTCCCTTCTAATGATGTAGGGCTAGGAAAATATCAGGTGTCACCTCTGCTCCTAAGCAGAGGCTTAGAAGCATTACAATGCAAGTCACTAGATGCCGTCCTGTCATTTGTACTGAGGTCCCTGAGCTACAGGCATGGTTTTATGCTCTTGCCAGAGTTAGCACAGGAGAAGGCCACACCTTTTAGGTAAAGCTCAAAAAAGCCCAAGATGCAGTTCATTAGGGACCTAGCTTGTTAAGGCCCATCATACTCTGTCAAGGGTAATTAAATCAGGGATTAGTGTCACCTGGAGAGTTTGGTGTGAGCCTGGTCCATGTTAGAGTGCTTGACACTGAGTGGTGAAGGTAGACAAGGTTACTTTTCGCTCCTGGCATGGAAGGGGCATTATGAAGGCTTACAGGGGCCAGTCACCAGGTCCCTGGAGCAGGTGAAAGCTTTTATTTCAGTTCTCTTAAAATGTGTTTTCCCCTCCACCCTGGGACTCAGTTTGCAGCCACAGGAAGTTTTAATTAAAGTGTATGACACACTTCAATTTTCAGATCCGACTGTGAGTGGCTTTCTCTCACCTCCCCACAAGGTGTTCACGTCTACCCCCAGGTGCTCAGAACTCACCAAGTGGTCCTGGATGAGGCTTGCTTCCTGTCTGCTTCTGATATGGAAAAAAAAAAATGTGGCTTTTGTCCACTTCTTGTGGAAATATAAATTAATACTCTCTTTCTGGAAAATCATTCAGTAATACAGTATGTTCTAAGGACCTTGAAAAGGCTCATACCCTTTTGATTGCGTAATTATACTTCTGGGAATCAATCCATTAAAAAAATCAGAAACACAAAAAGGAGCATGTATGTAACACCCAAGATGTTCCCTCTATGTCTGTATGTATGTGTGTACATACAAAATACATGTGATATATGTGATATAGATAGATAGATATTTCACAAATTTTGAGAGACCATTTTGTATCACAAACTCTAGTTAAGGACAGAGAATTTAGTAGTAAGCTGTTAAACTGTCCATACAGACAACCTACCTATGTAGTGTTATAAAATTAAATTTTTAGATTAATTCCAGTAATAGCAGAATTTATTCACATTAAAAATTAAAATTAAAAACATTAAAATTAAAAATTAAACATATACATACCATAGTATTTCAAGTAGATTAAAAATACACTTACATATCAACAAAAATACCTCTGTTAGGTTAGACTGGGTGATTCTTTTTCTACTTGATTTTTTCCTTACCTCTTCTGAAACAAATACTGTGAATAGATATCACCTTTATAAATCAAGAAGAGGGAAAAGTTTGGTGTTTCTAAAAACATATAACACATAAAGCAAGCAATGGGCTCCTTTCCTCGAATATGGAAGTGACTCTTATCTTGGCTAAAAAGTGTTGCTTCTGTCTTTCAAGTTCCCAATTACTAGCTTGTTTTTGGGCTTAAAAGTCACAAAGTAGAAATGAGGAAGGTGGAAGTAAATTCACCAAAGAGGATTGGTAGTAATCTCCCTCCCTTATCCTCTAAAGTGGATAGCTTTGTGATTCTGGGGCTGACTCTCTGAGAGTGAGTTCCTGACCCTTCTAAAGCTATCCTTTAGAAGCAAAGTGTAGGTAGATTCCCAATGGACTCTCCTTTCTGCACTAAGATCATCATTTCAATAGAATATCCAAGTAGCAGTCTGGAAGCAGTAATACAGAATTCCTCCAAGGCCTTGAGTACACAATAGGGGATTACTGGGTCTTATTTGTCACTAAACTCGAAATAAAGAGGGCTAATAGAGTTATCTGCAAGCCACCTTGTACCTTACCATTTTCTGTAGTCTACAACTTGCTTTGCAAACTGCCTGTGTATCACAGGTGTAAACTGCTGTAATGCCAGCCAACCTGCTCGTTGAAGACCTGAAATCATACACATTTGCTTGTTCAGATCCCAAGTACAATCAAAGGTATAAGTGGATATTCATATCCAGATGAGAAGGGAATAAAAAAAGGAAGATGTTCCAAGGTTGGTATTCTCTTCTGTGTCACCTAGCTTGAGTCAGATTCTCCACCAAAAAATCTTCTTAGAAATATGAATCACAAAGTACATTCTTAAAGATATCCTTTACTGAGGCTTTTATACCCCAGAGTTAAGACCATATGTTGGATCCTATCCTGGTGAAGCTTAGTTTTTATCATAGATAGTAGGCCCAATGACGGTTTCTATAAAATGTCTCTTACCCATGATCTAAATAATAATCCAAGTGGGAAGAACTAATAAGCAAAGATTATATGTGGACTCTTCACCCTTTCTGAACTTCTCAGTGGTCAAAAGAAAAACTAGGCTCAGAATACAAAACAAACCTTTCTGAATTACAAAGTCTAAGCTCGACCCTTCACACAGCATCTTGTCCTCTCGAAAAATTTAAGATTTTTTTAAGAGTAACTTTCCACTACATAACAGAACTCATGGTGCGAAGTCCCTGTGTCATGTAGACATCAACCGACCTAACCTCAAATAACCCATGATGCCTTTCTCTCCCCTCTAACTGGTGATGGAGCGTAAAGTTCACACATAGTGATGAGGCTATATGTTTCCATCAACAATAGCGCTTACACATTGAATATCATAGAACAAAGACAAAAGACAATATTTTTACCTAGAGTACATCTAGAACAACTTTCTACTTAAACATCTGTGAGTAATATGTATGTAAAAATGTGTGTATGGGGTGTGTGTGTGTGTGTGTGTGTGTGTGTGTGTGTGTGTACATTCTAGTACTGGGACTTGAACTCAGGATTTCATACTCTTGCTTAGCTTTTTCACTCTTACCTCTTGAATGATACCTCATTTCTGGCTTTTTGCTAGTTAGGTGGAAATAAGAGTCTTAGGGACTTTTCTGCCTGGGCTGGCTTTGAACCTTAATCCTAAATTCTCAGCCTCCTGAGTAGCTAGAATTGTAGTCATGAGCCATCAGCCTCCAGTAGGTAAACATTTCTGTTTAAGTTGTGAAAAATAATGAGAAAGAGTGGATAAGTTTATAGGTTACCCGAATTCATTTTTTATTTCTGAAGTATAGAAAATGAGACATAGAAACATAACTAATTTTCTATAGATGTCCTCCTTCTGAAAGCTATAGTGGGAAAGGAACAGATCTCATTTGCCTTGGCTAGCACCTTCATTTACATTGATTTATTCAGCTTACTTATCCTGAGTACCTACTATGTTTTAGATGCCAGGAGACAAATCTTTCTGTGTTGTGTCCAGAGCAGTTCCCCAGGGAATGCGTGCTAAAAGCAGTTATTTACTCTGCATAGCAGTGGCAGCATCCAAACAGATTTCTGGATTCCCAAGTCTCCATGTATTGTACTAACACCTACAGAAGCCATTATTCCTTGTATGCCACTGCCCTCCGTGCTTCTAAGAAGCCTGAGATCCACAGATTAGTAATGGATTGCAAACATAAGAATGTCATTTCATCAACACTAAATGGGTTACATTTTCATTTCACTGAGTGCTTGCTTGCTTCAGAAACACAGGCCCCAGAAAGAAGTAGCACCTACCTGACCCCTCCACCACTCATTATCCACTCGTGCTCCATCACACAGGCCTAATCAGCTCTTACAGTCCTGATCTTGTTACATTCACTGGTCTCCCACCCCTGGAGCCCTGCCAAGTATACTACTGGAAGCAACCTCACCCTGCAGTGGAGGATCACAAGAGGTCTGGATTTCTGTTCTCGATGTGAGTCCATTTACCACCAATCCACCAACACGAAACAGCTACAGTTCCCTCTTACTTTTATTCAAAAGAGAATGAGAGGAACTACCCTCTCGAATGCTTTCAAGGGCTATGAAGATTTATTGTCTGGTGTCTGCACAAAGAAAACGCCTGTGGAAAACAATGGGTTGTTATGGCTCAGAATATTGATATTTTTCTCACAAGTTTTAAAAATAGCTCACTGGATATTGCTACAGAATGCAAAGAGGAAGTGGTAAGAATGCATCCAGGAGGGAAAGGCAACGTGAGCAATAATAGCCATCCTAGCAATGATCAAATCATTATTTTTAAACAAATGGTGAGAGATGCCCCAGGAGTTCCCAGAGGGACGTCCAAAGATAACCATTTGGGTTCGTTAGAACGATGACCTCATGAGGAAGAAGATGCCAGGGAAGACATTCTAGCAGATGAATAATGAAGAGGGGGAAGTGAACGCAGCCACGGGCCGGGTCTCTTGTCTCTCTCCTTTCCCACCCCATCCCTGCTGCTCTCCAGTGCAATATTAATAGAGGCACTGTCTCTGGTATTCTAAGAAGCTCTGCTACATGCAGAGCGGCAGGTGGATGCGCTCCCTGCCACAGGATGCTGCTTTGGCTTTGTTTCCTCGTTTCTCATCAGCGAGGAATGTCAGTTCCCATTAAACCCTATGCATCTCACTGCATCAGGAGTGGCCCTGAGCCAGCTTAAAAGGTGTCCAGATCCATTTGTGACTGAGTTCAGAACCCATCTTAAAGAGGTGTGCGCTCACGAAACAAAGATGCCACCTACTTATCATGCCACCACAAGTCCCCAGCTATCCCTCCCTACCCAGCCCTGCTTCCTGCCTTCCTCAGGCTCATTCCTTGGAGGCAGCAGGTCACAGGGAGCCTTGAAGGAGCTGTGACCAGAGCTGTCCCCGAGACAGAAGCATGGGGCAAAATCACTGCCATAGCTATGGCACAATTCACCAGATACACTAGCCACGTTGCTTTCAGAAAAAGGGAAAGCCCGGGCTGGGAAGGTGGCTCCATGGTAGAGCGCTTGTCTTGCATGCATGAGGCCCTGGGTTCGATTCCTCAGCACCACAGAAGCAGAAAAAGCTGGACGTGGCACTATGGCTCAAGTGGTAGAGTGCTAGCCTGGAGCTGAAGAGCTGAGGGACAGCGCCCAGGCCCAGAGAAAAGAAAAAAGGCAAGCCAAGGGTGGCAACATGAATACTGACGACATGAGGGGACTGGGCAGAATGGAGCAGGAGTGTGGGGATGGTGTCAAACCTGCAAGCCTTCTCACTGTGCTCTACCGGTGTCTCCCTTGGCCTTTAGGTTCAGCATCTGGGAAAGGATCTTGAAAAATGGTTTTCTAGCTTACACATTGGCAAAACTTGTCATTAAAGATGAGTCCACGGCCCCCAAACACGGACACCACCTCCAACTTACCAGAAATGTGCATTTCCTTTCATGACATTAAACAGAGGACTTGTCTACCCATTAAAAATTTTACAAGTGTTGTCCTAGAATATTTTATCCCAGGTTTACCGAAAACCTGCAGCTCCAAACTGAGGATTACGAAATAAAGCCAAACGAAGGTTAGACTGCATGACAGCTATCCTGAACAATTAAAAGACTGTTGCCATTTTAAAAACCCGACACTGCTAACACATGTCAGCAACTCAAATCCCAGCCTCTCCAGGATCACAGCCTCCTTGTTCTTCCCTCACAGAGCACCTCCCACCCTTGCCCTCAAGCTTTGGAAGTCGCTAGCAGCGACTTTGTGGTTCTCCTCGTGTAGAGAGCCCCTTTGAACATACCTTTACTGCATAGCCTCAGAGTGTTTAGTCTTACCATAGTTGATTAAATATTCCAATAGTGTAGTCTTTTGATGTTTCAAAATATCACATGAAGTATTATAATTGTGGTTTTGGTCAGACTTCTCTATCTAGCTTCTCTAATGTGTTTGTGAGATGTCAATTTGATGAAATGCCTTCACTTGGCCACAGTTGCTCTGTTTACCTACCCAATGGTTACTGAGTCAAAGAAGGCTAACTAATATTTTCCCTTTCTTGTGTGTAATTATTTGCTATACATTACGATCATAAGAATAAGCAGATTTAGTTTCTGCCTTTAAGGAACTGAAAATGGTTATATGAAAGTTTTTTTTTTCACCAGAACTATTGGCATTTGGGTAGTGATTATTCTTTATTATATGTGTTGCCCTGAGCACTTTAGAATATTTACCACATTATTGGTTCCTGCCTTTATCCACTAGATCCCTGAAGCAGCAAACATCTCCAGTCACTGCCAACATTTCCTTGGTTGGAGAGAAGGAGGTAAAATCACCCTTATTGAGAACCAGAGTTAGAAACACACTAGCATTTAGAAGTCTATGAGGACATAACTCTAAAGAGCTACACCACAAATATTAAGCAATTCTACTAATGGGCAAAATAAACAAAGAGATGGTAGCATATGCAATTCAAGGAAGAATCAAGAGAGATGCATAAGTCAAAGAGGAGACACCTACTGGAATAGGCTATCTCTAATTCCAGCAAACACCACCTATCGAAGGGCATAGGTCTTAATCCCAGGCTTTTCCTCAGCCACAGACATTGCTAACTAAGAATAAAAATAATGTAAAAGACAAAAGAGTTCAAGGGCACCAGACAAGGTTATTATAGCATGAAAATGTTACTTTGAAAAATTCCTAAAGACATGTCTACCACCCATCGATTCATACATTGGACCACTTTCAATTCATCTTCTCCCGTGCCATCTTTGTGTATACACCTAACTCCAGAGAGATAAATGCACTTGTCCAAAGTCGCAGTTACTCATAGTCAGAGTCAGAACACAAACATTCAAGAGTGGTAAAGGATTAAAATTGGCACTCACTGCCCTTGAATGTCCAGTACCCAAAGTAAGGCCTGAAATCTCCTGAAGACCAATGACAACAGCACAGTCAAACTTAACCTAAGTCTCCTGCCTCTTAGCCTAATGCTTTTTTTAATATGCCCTCTCTGTCATGATTTATGGTGGTTTTTAGAGAACATAAAGACTTTAAATGCAATGCTCACTGAAATTGCACCTAGTATATTGGAAAACATAAAACAAACATATGGGTCTTAGAACTGAAAGTAGAGTTTAGAACGCAGTCAAGACCTCAGCGCACACTGAGGGAGAAGTTTCCTTCCAGGTCCTGGTGGCAGGGAACAGTGCTCTCCAGAGACTGAAAGAGGTCTCACTGCTGCATTTACCCCTTGACAGCCACTGAAACAAGCTCCAGAACCACAGCCTAAAAGAACTTTTCCCAGAGGAGGAGAGAATCAAGCCATGAGAGAATGATGTCCTTTCTGAGCTAACTTACCCTACTACCTTGCAAAGGCTAAGTGTGGTTTATGTTCCAGCTCAACTTTAGAGCCAGTAGATTGGGACTGGAGTCTTTTCCTGACCTGTGAAATCTCTCTCCTGGTGGATGCCCATCTGATCTCCCTTATCAGGAAAAAAACCTTATTCTACCAGAGACGTAACTTAACTGGTTACTGCGTGGGATAATACAATGCCGGAACCCATTCACACCCAACTACAATCCATCCATCCCACAGCAGAGATCAGAGGCTTCAGTTTCTGTGGTGGAAGTGGAGAAACCATTGAGGAGTCTGGTTGCTGAGGAGGGGAAGGAAAAATAAAAGCACAGAAAGGCTACAGACCCAGATATATTGAGGGCACTTGGTCATTTTTGTTGAGCCAAAGTGGCCCCACCTTCAACTGGACTGGGACAAATAGCTCTGTCCTGAGGTGGTTTTTTCATGCTAATGTACCCAGACAGCTCTGCTTCAGAAGATTTAGAGGAGGTTTTTGTGAGTTTGTTTGTACCAAAGCTGAGCTTCCTCAGGAAGCCTTCATAAATCAGGATATCACTGAACAGAAAAGGAAAGAACACTTGGGAACTACCTGCGAGAAGGCAGAGGAGAGGGTGCAGCCTGGGTGGACTTCAAGAGAGGCATTTTCCTGGTGCCAAATACTGTTCTAGCTTCAAAGATGACTTCCTGCATTCTTGTGAGAAAACAGCTCTCTCTCCGATGCAGATGGGGATATGATGTTCCCAGGGCTTGGAATAAAACTTAGCTGGACTATTTTAAATGAGTGGTAGATTCCCTGAAATCCAAAGCCTGTGCTCTTTCCATTCCACCATGCAGAAAGTGAAGAAGGAGAAAGAACGGTTCGTTGAAAAGCCTTTCCAGTGAGTCAGCAACAGAACAGAGCTCAGGACTTGGTGACTCTCAGCAGATGCAAACGCCTTCCATTATTCTGTGACTATGCACTGGGCTTCTGTGATGAACATAACATTGCTCTGAGCCCCAACAGGAGCAGAGGGCTCTCACAAAAGATCCACAAGACATAGTCCCTGCTGTGCATGCATGAGCTTACCATCTAGCTCAAAATGAATAACTAGGTAATACAATGCACATTAGATAACAAGATCTGTGGAAGTTCCCAGTTGAAGAACATCTATATGAGAGAGGAAATTTTAAGGAGAAGTACTCTTTCTTATTTGCAAGATGACTAGTGTTTTATGAAGCAAAGAAAGGAGAAAGAACATTCCAGAAGGAAAGACACGTTGGGAACCAAATCAGAACCAGTGCATATAATTTCTACACACAGCTTGAAGCTGTAGGAGTGTAGAGATAAGAGAATCTTGTGAAAATGACTGAGATACGTTGTGAAAATGAGAGTCATGAAGGCTATTAGAAATGAGGATTCAAGTCTTAATATTTTAGGATTTAATGGATATAATTACTCTCATTTTACAAGTGGAAGAATTAAGGTGGATAGAAGTTCAGTGGGGCTGCTGTTTATAGAGAGCAGCAGATGAGTATGGCAAAGACTGGTAAACCTCTACTTACCTTTCTGATTTCTTTTCCAGGAGTCCCACCATGCAGAACTTCCTAAGAAATGAGTCACCAATCCTTATTTTGTCTCATTACATTCTATCTTCTTTCTCTCTTAGGGTATTTTTTAATACTTACAGAACAGATCACTTTAAGGATAATTTTTCCTATATAGTTAAAAGATGTTATTAGCACATTTGAACATACATGATATGTATATTTGTAAGTAAGTCAAATTTCACTCATCACCAAACAAGAATGTTTTCTAAATAACACAATTTGGGGGCTCAAAAAATGGCCAATTGGTCTCTAAAACTATTTCAGAGACTATCAGTGAATGAATAAGTGAATGAAGCCTGTCATCATGGGAACTGCTACAGTGAGCATGTTTTTAAGAAGAGAAAGTTCCAATCGCTGAAAAATGGCTCTGCCAAGAAGTCGCCACGGCTGAGCACACTATGGTCTTTTAAACTGCTTCTCCTTTTATGGGTATGTGCAGGATCTCATAGTTCTGGCTCATATGATCATTAACTGTGCCATCAGGACATTCTCCCTCCCCTAATATAGTCTTGGAGCCTCCTGGTACAGGGAAGAAACCCTGTGTTTTTATGGATGCAGAAACGAATAAAACAATCTCCCAAGCACATTGTGACCCAATTCACTGATTTATAGGAAATTGGGCTAACCTCCTAAACCGAGAATGCATCAGCTCACAGATAAAGACAATTGGGGGAAGAGGGGACCCTGGGCATACGGTATTCTCCAAAATAGAAGAGCATATCCGTTATCCATAGGTGGATTCTTTGGGTATCCAAATGTGTAATAGACAACTCTAACTTACTATTTCTATGACTTTTCTCATGTAAACTATTCTTCCATTGAGCAGATATAGACGTATCCACAGGCTAAGGCAAAAAGTGCAATTGAGCCAAAGACTTCTAGGTTCTCACAATGCTCTGGTTAACACTTTGGGGGTCAAAAAAATAAAACAACTGAGGGCTGAGTTCTGCTAATGATTCTATTAGCTGTGTAATCTTGAGAGAAACCACCTTACGTAGCTTAGTCTATATACTTATGAAGTAGCACTTTCTTCCTGGGACTGGTAGATAGAGAAGAGTGAGTCATGAAAAGTGTGCAGAGCTTCCCTTCCTCTGGATGCATCTGTCCATACATATGAGATCTACAATAAGGACATTACTGGTCTCTCTACTCTGGCACTCCTGGTAGGAACAAGAGAAATTGATCCAACTGTTGAATATGGAAAAACTCAATCTGGCAGGACTCAGTCCATTCTCTCTCTCTGTTCTCGGTGTCTGTGTGCCTGAAGTGGGTTCATCTCTGCTCTGCTTTCTATATTCTGCAGGTGCTTAGCGGGGCTAGCTTTGCTCCTAAGGAGAACTGTTATTGAGAGATGTAAGTTTTATTTAAAAGGATATAAAGCAAGCCTTTGGCCATACTAAGCATTGCCTCCTAGTATGCTTTTGTCAATAATAACAATGATAGCTTCATTGCGGCCCGTTTGGCTCTTGTGTTTGTCTCTCAATTGGTTCTGAAGTTGGATTTTGCAAATGGCATCTTGGCACATAAACAGGGTACCTTCTAGTGTATGAAATTGTCCAATGCATTAGGAAGTATTAGCATCCATGGAGAGGAGGACACTAAAGTCTACCTGTGACAGTGCCCACCTGTCAAGTTAGTATGGACAAATATCCAATTTTCTTGACTTTATTACATGTCCGGGGTGGTAGAAGTCTCCACCAGAATTACAACCACTACAGGGAACCGTGTTCATCATTGCACCATGAACTCCAGTTCTTACGGCTACGTAGACATGCACTGACAATAGCTCCCTTTGGTCATCTTATTCTGTGTTTATTGTCATTTGAATCAATAAAAGTAATAATTACATTGCGAACAATTTTGCAATTTCTACCGCGTGTGGCTCCATAGTCCAATTGCTGTTGCATAATTTTTAATTATGCCTGTAGCACCAGCAGTTGTTGCATGATCTGCAGCCCCGGCACATAAAATAGTAAACAGCAATAAACAAATTAAAGCCAATGTCGAAATAGAGTTAACTATCGTCTATAGCTGACATTTCAAAATCGGAATATGGTCATTGAAAATTGATCCTAGGCCCTTGAAGAGATCAAAAGATGACAGGTTCAAGTGCCTTATATAAAACAGCACAGTGTTCGCATATAACCTACACACATCCCTTTTTGAGCTTTAAATTATTCTGGATTAGTACATAGTAATGCACAGTTACATAAGTCAGGTAAAGAGTACATTTCTTTTTGGACAAAGTCACCCTTTCCCTCTCTCTCTCCCAGTCTTTACTTCCCCTCTATTTGTAATTCTTAATGCAATATAAATGCTGTTAGAATTGTTATTACACTGCTTTGTTAAGGAATCATAACAAGGAAGATAATCATAACAAGGAAGAGCCCATACATGTTCAGAATGGTGGCATTCTTTTTAATACTCCTAATCTATGGTTGGGTGAATTAATAACATGGAACCCTCACATACAGAAGCCCAACTGTACTTACTCTGATATTCCGGAGTATTTTAAGACCTTACAAATAGTACTTCAGAAAACCAGATTAAGGAGACTTGTTTAGAGAGCCAGCCAAATATAAACAAGAAATACAGAAGCCTATCAAGTAGCAATTATCATTCAAATGAACCTTTGCATGTCGTTGTCATTTTCACACTCAAGATATTATAAAATAAAGGAAAGCAAAAGGATCTGAAAATCAGGTCAAATCTACTTTTACTCAGAAAGCTTCAGTCTTAAAAAATACAAAAGCATACCCTATAGCCAAGAACACTACTGTATCTGGAAGTCATTATTTAATTAGGGCAGTCTTGACTTCTGTAAAGACCAAAAAAATGGGCACGATGAGGAAGGGGAAGGCTTTCACTGAAGCCCCATATCTCACCAAAGATAGTCACTAACAAACGGAATAGAGGTGTTGGAGGCAGGAGAAGGGTGAGTGGATCACAGTGACTTTGAAGGACCACAATTATTTAAAGTGATTTTTGATTCATGACAAATACGGAAACACTGAACTTCAGCAGAAAAAGGTGGTCAGCAGCTTTTACTCGCCCCCCCCCACTCCCTCTATCCACACACCCCCTGTGGCTGTAGAAACCTTTCACATGGCCACTCTGCTCCAGACTGCTCAGTAATCATCTCTGCACAGAACCTGGGAGGATGTAAAACTGCCAGGCAGCAGCGTGATTTACTTGGTGACCTGGAAATGAAAGCAGTTTTTGCATTTATATTGGGGAAAATCCATTAGCTGGATAATTTACATTTTCTTCTCAAATCTCCCTCTAGTATGAACATTTCCAAGTTGTTGTCAATGTCCAGTCTTCAGAAGAACATTAGCTTCCATCATCACCACCACCATCATCAATCTACATTGTAATGTGAGAATTATAGCAAAGTCAAATTTGCTATGATCATATGCAGGGCCATTATTCTAGGCTTGACCATCATCAGCCTAGTGGGTAGAGAATGCAAATCACCTAAAAATGGCATTCTGAAGTGGTTCAAGCCCAACCTGGGAAGCCATCATCCTAGGAATGTCTATCGTGGTACTCAACGGGAAGCAGCAACCTTCTCTAAATTTCTAAATCATGCACTTACTTTGACAGATTCCCAAATGTCAGTCATCAAATAACACTTTCATAATTCAATTTTGCCATATGCCACCTGAAATTTTAGTCACTTCCAAGTTTTTTTTTAATTCAGATATATTTCAGAACAACTTTTTAATCAGAATCCTAGTGACAAAAATCAATGAAATTCTAGGTTTGTATGTTTGATAAATAGGCTAATTGTTTTTCTTGTCTTTTCTGAGATGGGTTTTCTATGCAGCCCAGGGCAACCACAAATTCACAGTTGAGCTGAAATTCACAACTCTCCTGCCTCATCTGCCCATGCTCTACAACATCACTGGGCCTGTTATTTTCTTAATACAGTTCTTTTCTAATGTATGTTTAAGCATGATTCTTTTTAGATGATAGTTTAAACTGCCTTGTTGAATGGCCACTCAACTGCTTTGTTCGATTCCTTAAAGATATTAAAAATACTAAATTAAAAATAATAGCCTAGTACGATCTAAAAATATTCTCATAGCCATGCTATTTTTCTTAGCTTTAGTGATTATAAAATTAGTGAGGATTGTAGAGCACTAGCCTTGATCTGAAGAGCTGAGGAACAGCACCCAGGCCCAGAGTTCAGGCCCCACGATCACCACCACCAACAACAATAACAACAACAACAACAACAACAACAAAACTAATAAGGATGAAAAGAAAGTGAAGCTGGCTGAAAAATAGGTAGCTATTCTATGGATTATTTCTGTAACTTTTTTGCAAGTATAACATTGTTTCCAAATACTGGGTTGCCATTACTGGGCAACAATGACATAGAACAATTCTGACCAGTAAATTGCCATTTTGTGCCCCTAGGTTTAGCTAGAATTTTGTCAAGTCCTGGTAGAAATTGGGACTTTTGCAGTATTATGTTTTTATGGTCTCTAATTTGTGCTGATGATAGCCTGAGAATTTCTGGGACATAATCTCTATAACAGATTACCAGACTAAATGGAAATTGTCTCTATGTCTAAGGCTAAAGCTGGTTCGAAGAGGAGCTGGGAATGAAGCTATCTTTGAGTCCCAATGGTTTAGAGGCAATCTCATCTAATCTGTAGTTGTCACGAACTTTGAAACGTTGGGAAGATTATTAGTGATCTTTCACTGCATACACAGAACCCAGAACATACAGTGGAATTACAACCTCATCCTACAAGACACCAGACTAGGAAAGAATTTTCAGTAGGTATGCCACAGCATCCCATTATGCTACAAACAGCTAGCAGATGTGCTGTGGTATTCACGTTCTACCCCTACAATCACTGGTGGGAGCTAAAACACATCACCTCAACCATGGGAAGACATGTGACATACTCGAGGGACATAGATTATTATTTTTAGAGATGTCCTGTCATAAAAAACTTGGGGAAGCATTCACCAAAGAGACACTTTCAGGGCGCTTTAAATCCTTAAATCTCTGGGTGTCTTATTGCCTGATCCCCCAGGATTGCCTAGCTCCGGGTGACGATTTGAGACACTCATCTTACTCACTGGATTCCTTTAACCTCAGAGAAATCAGCTGTCACCTCTGTTCCCTAGGTGATAAATGAAGGGGAAAATGTCTGGTATTTTGAATATCTGTCCTAACATAGCTCAAACTCTTGCAGTGGTTCTAGAACAATAATAATCCTGTCTCCTTTAATACTGAGGCCCCAGGGAAATAAGCTAAAGTTGTTTTAAATGTCAAAGTCTCTCAATTGGTCTCCCCTGTGACCTTTAAGTAACCATAACAGTGTGGCCTCCAGGCTCTCCATACATCTGATATCCTGAAGAAAGTGGCAAAAGGAAAGCAGTTTTAAATTCCATGGCCTTCAGAGTCCTCAGCAACCACTTTGCCTCCTGACCAACAATTCCATACCTGGCTAAAGGGGGTTGGGTCTAAGCATAGCTATCTATGTGGTAGAAGTTATTATATAAAGTCAATGAAACACTCATTATAATTCAGTAAACAAAAATCAGAGCTAGGCGTAGAATGAGGAGATAAGGAAGTAAGGAAGCATCACCCCTTCATCCATGCATCCATTCTTTGGCTCATTCATCAAGGACTAAGTATCAGCTATGTGTGAGCACTAAGCTCAGGAGCCATTAAAAGCAAGGCATAAGAACTCAGGAGACTCCTGGGAAGTATTGTAATAGAGATGTAACCCAAGTGCTGCAGCATCCACATGAAAGAAAATGAATCCTTCTTGGAACATCAGGGTGAATTCCCAGCTGAGGTACTGCTGAGTGAGCTAGGTCAGCAGTTCACATACTTCTTGGTCTCAGCAATGCCTTTTGATCCCTGAAAATTACTAAGAACTGAAAAGAACTTCTGTTTATGCTGAGCTCTGTCTACCAGTGTTTACCACATTTGAAAGTAGAACTGAGAAATGTCTTAAAATTTTATTACACACATAGAAATAAGAAATTCATTAGTTTGATGTGAACCATACATTTTATGAAAATTAACTACATTAAAAAAAAATCAGTGAGAATCAGGCCCTGGTGACGCAGACCTATAATCCTAGCTATTCAGAAAGCTAAGGATTGTGGTTTAAAGCTAGCCCTTGGCAGAAGAGGCTAAAAAAAAAGCCCACATCAAAAATAACTAGCAGGGCTGGGAATGTGACTTAGTGATAATGTGCTTGCCTAGCATGCATGAAGCCCTGGGTTCAATTCCTCGGTACCACATAACTGAAAAAGCTGGAACTGGCGCTGTGGCTCAAGTGGTAGAGTGCTAGCCTTGAGCAAAAGAAGCTCAGGGACAGTGCCCCAGGACTAGCAAAAAAAAATAGCAAAAAGCCAGATTGTCAGTGTTGCTCAAGTTGTAGAATTCTAGTTGCCTAAGTCTCACAAACCAAGGCTCTGAGTTCAAATCCCAGTACCGGCAAGGGAAAATAAATAAATAAAATTGTGAAGAGAATAGTAGTTTCTAATATGTTCTTGAAATGCTTTTAAATATTGTCTTAATAGAAGACAATTGGAATCTCATCTCTGATTCTCCATGGAACACATTACACTAAATTATTTTGGCCAAAGCATATGAAAAAAATTTTGCCATGTACACATATAAAGTTAGATAAGGGATTGTATTTCCCAGGATAACACTCCTTGAAACCACACTAAAACTTAACAAGAACTAATTTTTTTCTAATTCCTGTTTATTTTTCCTTTCTTTTTGGGTGCCAGTCCCGGGGCTTGAATTCAGGACCTGGGCATTGATTGCCCCTAAGCTTTTTGGCTTAAGGCAAGCCTTCTCTATTTCTGGCTTTTTGGAGGTCAACTGGAAATAAGAGCAACACAGACTTTCATGCCTGGCCTAGCTTTGATCTATGATACTCAGATCTCAGCCTCCTGAGTAAGTAGGATAACAGACTTGAGCTGTTTGTCCTCAGTAATTTAATTTCTTCGAGATGAATGGGAATATGGAAACAGAAACTATACACCAACACTTGGTACACATTTTATTAATATCTGTTGTCCGTGCTGAAATTTGAATGTATTTTTTAAATTCAGGCATAGTTTTAAAGCAAGATGCATTGACCACTTAAGACAAATGACTTATTCAAGGAGTTAGAGGATATTCCAAATGTTGACACATTTTATTACACAACCTCAGAAACTCTCATTGATTAATATTGTTATGGTTTCATCAGAAAACAATTGTTTAGGCAATAGGAAGTTGTCAAGTCATATTGTGTTATTTGCAAATTTTTTATAATATTCTATTTTTTTCTCTTGAGATCTTGAATGTTATAGGCAGTGCATGCTCACGTGTTTTTTTTTTCAAGAAAATCTCAAACTATAGTTTAAAAAAGTTATAAAATTTAAAAAAATTGTGGAATAACTTGAAGGTTCCAACCTTCAAGTTCAAAACTACAGTGTAGAAAACTAAAGTTTAAGTATTTCTTCTTTTAAGTAAAAATTGAGTCGCAGGACAAGATCAGAACTGTCAATATGTATGCAAACAATCCCAGGATAGCTTACCTTCCATTTTAAGAATCACAGAACATAGACACAGAGGTTGGTATTTAATGACTTGTTTTGTATTCTTTCATTTCTGGTATGCTTAAGTAAAAGGTGGGACTACAGAAGAAAACTGTGACACACTTAAAAGGACAATGACCAATAGTGCAGTTTGGTGTTAGTTACTGTATCAATTCCTGATAATGTGTCTACAGTTTCACCATTTGTTCTGTACTATCAATGATTTACTATCAATAAATCGCAAAAGTTCAGTGGCCTAAAAGAATTGAAATCAGTTTACTGTAGAGATATCTGTACACTC
The DNA here is from genome assembly GCF_000151885.1 of Dipodomys ordii. NCBI lineage: Eukaryota > Metazoa > Chordata > Mammalia > Rodentia > Heteromyidae > Dipodomys > Dipodomys ordii. The sequence goes on along the minus strand of NW_012267243.1, from coordinate 7,568,644 downwards.
ATATTTGTTGCAGTCCTATTCAGTCACTAACTTATGCAATCAGCCTCGATGCCTATGAATAGATGAGGATAAAGAAAACAAGGTATATAATATATACAATAGAATTTGATCCAGCCATAAGAAAAAACGCAATTATTTTGTTTGCTAGAAGATGAGGGGAAGACAGGTAATGGTGGCTCACTCATGCTTGTGATCTTAGCTACTCAGGAATCTGAGATCTGAAGATTGTGGTTCAAAGCCAGACTAGAAAAGAAAGTCTCTGAGACTCATCTCCAACTAACCACCAGAAAACCAGAAGGGGTTCTATGGTAGAGTGCTAACTTTGAGCCAAAAGGACTACACAGGCTGAGTTCAAACCCATGAAGGAAAGAGAGAGAGTGACAGAGAGAGAGAGAGAGAGAGAGAGAGAGAGATGAAAGAAAGGAAGGAAGAAAACTGGGGGAACTAGTTAGTCCTACAAGAAATAAGATTCTCAATTTTTTTTTCACCTGCAGAATCTAGGGGCGGAGGAAGTAGTCATTAAAGTTAAAGGGAGAGAATTTAGTAGTGAAAGGGGGAACGTGAAGAAAGAAAGAATAATTACAGGGATGATTATCATCTTATCGATGTAAATTATGTATATGTATGTAAATGTAATAATAACACCTTTATTTTACACAATTAATTCCTGCTAATAAAAGAATAAATGACACCAGGCACCAGTGGCTCACGCCTATAATCCTAGCTACTCAAGTGGCTGAGATCTAAGAATCACTATTCAAAGCCAGACCAGGCAGGAAAGCCTATGAGACTCTAATCTCTAATGAACCAGTGAAACCCAGAAGTGCTGGTGTGGGTCAAATGATAGAATATTCATTCAAAAGGGACAGCACCCAGTCCTGAGTTCAAATTTCAGTATTGGCAAAAGGAAAAAAAATACCAATGATATCTCACATTATGATGAAAACAGTTTTCATTTCACAGACCTTGTAGAGAGGGTCTTGTTGTCCCATAGAAAGGTCAGTGGGTCACATTAATATCCAATGAGCTAGACTTGAGGTTTCTCTGGGGTCAGTCTATTGAAACTCAGTGAACTCAATCATGGCATGTGCTCGCTAAGTATATACTCCATGCCAAACCTGAAGTGCTTCCATGCTGGAAGATGAGGATGTTGAGATAAATAAGAAGTCATATTTCCAATTATTTTCTTCAGACAGTGTCTTGCTACATAGCACAGGTTGTCCTAGACTCTTGTCCCTCCCCCCAAGTATTGGACTTACAAACATGCACCACCAAGCCCAGTTAAGAAATTATCTCCCTAGGCTACAGGTGGACCCAATGCAGATGTTATGTCAACAAATGAACTTTACAACTTTGGCTGGGGGGAGAAGGGGAAGGAAGGAGGATGTGGGGGGAGGGGAGCCTGGGAAGGGATGGGAAGGGGAAACAAAGGAGTAGGTAACAATGCTTGATATGAAATGTGCTTACTATCTTGCCCATGTAATTGTAACCCCTCTATACGGTATTTTCACAATAAAAAAGTGGTATATATTAAAAAAAAGAAATTATCTCTCTATAAGGAGCTTAAAGGGGAATGGAGTAGTTAAATATGGAAGAAAATAATTTTAGAATTAGTAGTATACCATGGAGGTGTACATTGAATGCTATGAGAATATAGAAGGGCATGGAACCCTCGGAAGTTTCTTAAGAGGTTGAACCTAAGACATATAGGTAGAATGAAAAGAATCAGAGGGGAAAAGTACAAAAGCCAAGGGAAGAAGACTTACTTCTAAGGCATAAGATAGAGGGTTGTTGAGGTGACTTGACAGTAGTCTCCTCATCACACCTCTCCCATGAAACCTGTGAGTGGGCCCTCAGCTTCGGGAATGAATAATGATTCTTCAGTGATGTCCAGTTATTGCATAATTCTTGGTACAGAGATTGGTCCAGGGATAGACACACCTAATCGTCAGAGTACCAGTGAGATGGTAGCCTCCTTCATGTTAGGAGAATGGTTTTACCTGAGAAGGTCATTTCTGGCATACTGCTCTGAACATTTCCCCCATATGGGTGTGATGCTGGGAGCTGGTGTACCCATCTTACCACCAGTCCAAAGGTGAAATCCATACACAGATGGAGTCAAAGCCATTTCAACTGTGGAGACACTCAGTAGAAATCCTGGTAACCGTAAGCCTGTTACCACTTTCACTCACCTGAGCCTGGGAATCCACTTTTTCAGGCATATCATTTTGACTTGATTTTTCTCTTACTGCCAACAGAAACATTCTAACTTAATATGAGGCTGATGTGAAGTGGTGCGAAAGCAGTAGAACTGAACCATGGAGTATCTTCCATACCTTGAGGAGAACATGGCATTCTCAGCAAGCTCTGGTGTGGAAGCGGGGAAATAAGTAGGCCTTTATGGGTAGCACCAACTAACTTTAGGAAGACTTCTTTTGTATCCTGTCCACACTGGTTTTCTTTCAGTTGTACAAGTTTCTTTCCCATCTATAAGTCAATTGTACATTACCAAAGAGAAGAGAGAGGCAACTTCAAGAGAGAGCAACAGTGGCTAGTGCCTGATCAGAAGAGGAAACAAAGAGGAAACAAAGGTTCCTTTGCTTCAACATCAGGATATTTATTGATGGCCAACTCAGTGCAAACAAGTGAACAGGAGGATGACTGAATTGGGGAGAGGGCACTGATAGGGTATTAGCTAAGAACGCACAATGGTAAGTGGATGCTTTGGGGGGATTTGGGTGTGTGTGCCAGTCTTAGGACTTGCACTCAGGACTTGGGTGTTGTCCCTAAGCTTCTTTATTTTTTTTTGTAGTTTAGAGAAAAGAGCCTCACAGACTTTCCTGCCCTCTCAGGCTGGTTTCAAACCACCATTACCCTCAGATCTCAGCCTCTGAGTAGCTAAGACTGCAGTGTGAGCCCTCAGTGCCCCACTGATGATTTTGTTTTGTTAGTATGAGAGACCTGAGTATACTTACAAGCTGAAGGGAAGGACCTAGGAAAAAATAAAGAAAAAAATAAGGAACTAGAAGAGAGAAATGACAGAGAAGTAAGGCAGAAGTCCCAAAGTTGGGGGGCCATGACTGAAATTTAACATCTGCTCAGAAAATTTTTTTGAAATTTGATGTCGAAAGACAAGAACAAAAACTGAATATTTATATTTCAGGTTAGAGTTGTTCAGAAATTAGAGGTCGTTTATGCCTGATAGCTTCATTTTTTTAAGATAAAGTATGAGGCAAGGTCTTACAGCAAACACAAAGATAAGGGAATTAATTTGAGCCCTAATTATCTTACTAAAGGCTTGAAGGAACCACTTAGGGAAATGCCAGGAGATGTTCATCAAGATCAATAAAAAAATTAATATGCAAGCTTCAGGACCAAAATAAGATTCAGACTCAGGTAATTATACTCCCTGAAATCCACAAAAATAAGAACATTGATATACAAATCTCAGCATTCATAAATCAAAAAGATTGGGAACATTGATCCATATCTGGACAATTGACTAGTAGAGGCTGTATAATGACAAGAAGAAGCAATCAAATTTAAAAATCTGATGGGGGAGGAAGTTTAAGAAACAGATGAGATGTCAGAAGATTCTAACAGACATGGGAAATAATGAAGGCCGATAAAATGATGGCTTCCCAAGGACTACATGAGGCAGAGGCAAAGCTGGATAAAAGAACTGCAGGTGAGCAGGGTCAACTTCAGGACAGGACATTTGGGAATGAGGAAGATGTGCCGGGCTGGCCCTGGGTGCGCAAAACAGGGTTTTGAAGCTGTAGCTGTGGGAGTCAAGGAAAGCAAGATCCTAGGCATCCCATTGACATCAGAGGCTGGCTAACGATGGCTTGTGGCTCAGTTGCCTGATTTGGTGAATAGAACTGCAGAGTAACACAGCTAGTCATTCAGTTACCTATTGTCCATGGTTGTTTTGCTACAGAACATATCTTGTGAGGAGTTACAGCAGAGACCATCTGGCTTTGAAAAGCCAAAATGAAATTTACTGTGTTGCCTTTCAAGGAAGCATTCCTTGACTTGGGTCTAGAAGGTTAATGGAACGCTCTATGGTCAGTCAGGTGATGGGTCCAAGGAAAAAGCAGAGGGGCCGCACAGAGCACACTGGTAATGGCCTGGAAGCTGATAAATGGAGGCAATTAGTAAGGGCAGCAGATGACAGAGTTGGACGTGTGAAGTTCCAAAACGGAAGTATTTCCGGAGAAAAGAGTGCAATTTCATGCACGTAGAAGGATGTCTTTAAAGCGACCTTATATCAAGGTCTACAGTTAAAAAAAAAACTCATATTTCTTCCTTCCTTCTTCCCTCCCTCCCTTCTTTGAGACAGAGTACTGTTACTTAGTCCAGGTTCTTCAGCTGGCCTCGAATTTTCAATCCTCCTCTCTCAGCCTCCCATGTACCAGAATTACAGATGTACACCAACATAGCTGACTTTCATTTCTGAGAGGTCTTTTTGCTAAATAAATAAATAAATAAATCTCTTTCCTATATACTAGGACTTATGAGAACTCTGATTTTAGCAGCAGTGTTCTCTCCAGGTATTTTATACTCAGTGGCCCTAGCACTCATACATGGTCCTGATGCAAAGAACACAGGGTAGGAAGCAGCAATGGAAGTGGAAATGGTCACCCACCCCTGTGTGAATAGGAAAAGTTTGAGAAAGAGGGCGAACGGGAGGAGGGTGTCTCGCACTTCGACACTGCAGGGATTGGTGACAGACTGAAAAAGGCATTGAATTGGCCACACTTTTTGTTACTGTGACACATGCCAGAGAGAAACAACTTTGAAGAAGAAGGCTGTATGTCTGCCTTATGGAATCTCAGCCCATAGCTGACTTGCTCCATTACTTCGAGGCTTGTAACAAGACAGAAGTGTAATGGAAAGGTATGGCAGAGGAAAGCTGCCCATAGTGGGCAGGTACCAAAGAAGAGCAATAGGAAAAGGCTAGGTCGGGGATATACCCTTCAAAGGCATGCCCCCGGTGACCTACACCCTCCAGGTAGCCCCGTCTTTCACAATTCTACTGCCTCACAACAATCTATTTAAATTTTAAACTTGTCAATGAATTAAGCCATTCATTAGGTCAGAAGTCTTATCTAATCATCTAATAATGATCTAATCATCTCTAGAAATACCCTCACAAATGTACTAGGAGATGTGCTTTATTGATCTCCTAGGTATCTCTCAATCTAATCAAGTTGACAATTGAGATTCATCACCACAGCCACACAGGAAACAGAGGAAAAAGGTAAAGGCATAGGATGAGATAATGATAGAGAAAATGAGTAAGAGTCAATTTCAATTCTCAGGATTTGTATTTGATATCCAGAGAGAAAGTGGATAATCCAAAGCCAGAGTCACGAGAGATTTACACACTTGAGTTCTACCAGGCAATGATCTGTGCATGGAAACTCCCTAAGAAGGGAGTTTTGTGGAGCAAGGTAGAACGGTGGGTTCATGCCTTGATTCTGGCAACAGTAAAATAATTTTCCTAGGCTCTTAGTGGACTGGCAAATACTTGAAAACCATATAATTCCAAGACTAATAGAGAACATGGAAATATGGGAAGCTTCAAATATCACTGATGAGAGTACAGACTGGGTGAGGAAAACCAACTGAGCAGCACAATTTGGCAGTATTTAGGCAAACCTCAGAGAAATGTCTATAAAAGTCCTTAAGGAAATGTGTGCAAAGACAGTAATCTCAGCACTATTTCTAGTGATGGGCAGCAGAAGCCAACCTAGCTGTGCAACCTTAAGGTTAGTAAAATGTGATAGATAGCCATTATGGAGAAGAATCTGTAGACTAGACTATGTTGTCAAATAAATCTTTGCAATGCTGTAATGATGCTGTTCTGTATAAGTGCTGTTCAATATGGGACTCCCTAGCCATGTGAAGTTTATTTTAGTCATCAAATTAAATTTTGAAAGTAAAAATACATTTCTCTGTTGTAGTAGGTGTGGCTCAAGAACCATATATAACTAGGAACTACCATATGCTATAAGGCACATATTGAACATTATCACTATCGAAGAAGGCTCTACAGGGTTATATTCATACAGAGTAACATGAGTACCTCTTTAAAATACAGTGTTGAGTCAAGAAAGAAAGAATTGGAGTGTCATACCACATCACAATTACTTAAAACAAATTGATGCCAAAGCTGGTGGCTCACACCTGTAATCCTAGCTACTCAGGAGGATTGGGGTTTCAAGCCACTAAAAAGGCCTTGCGACTCTTAATTCCAGATAACTAGCACAAAGTTAGGGGTGTGGCTGAAGTAACAGAGTGCAACTCAAGCAGAAAAGCCAAGCAAGAGATCGCTGGTACAAAAATAAAACAAATAAACAAACAAGAAAACCCAAAAAGTTAATAGATGCTAACGAAAATGTGAAAATGAAATTTACTTCATCCAAATTAAAGATGATATAGTGTATTCATACATCAAGATATTGCATACTGCATTAACATGCATAATGTTTTGTTGCCAGTCCTGGGGCTTGGAATCAGCGCCTGGGCACTGTCCCTGAGTTTCTTCTTTGCTCAAGGCTAGCACTCTACCACTTGAGCCACAGTGCTACTTCTAGCTTGTTCTGTTTATGTGGTGCTGAAGAACCAAACCCAGGGCTTCATGCATGCTAGACAAGCACTCTACCACTAAGCCACATTCCTAGCCATAATTTTATGTTATTTTATTGATCAGTTAAATAAAGGATTTTAAGAAGTAAAAAGAAATGTGATCACTTCTTGGCCTGTAGGCTAAGATCAAATATAAAATTATGTCAACGTGAAACAAGTCTACACATTTGCAAGAAAAATAAGAGGTAAATAAATTAGAATGTCCACAGCAAAGGGCAGATAAGATATGCAAATAAAGATGTACAATGGAAACATACAAGCAGACAAGCTAATAATCACTGGAAAAAGAGGGCTTTCGTGGGTGTATGATAAAATTCACAACACTGTGAACTGAGAGATATGATTAACCAATTGTGTGCACTGAATTCACAGAAGAAAACAGGTAATAAAGCAAGCATACAAACAACAAAGATAAACCTATAGTAAGAGATCCACTAGAACCAAGATGACAAACAGAAGCAGAAAGAGGAGTGGTAACCAAGAGATGTTCTTGAAGCCTTTTAGAATCCATGGAGCTGTTCCTATAGGCACACTTACGTGAATTTTCAGGAAGGGGATTTTGTAGATGTAAGGAATAGTACTGCTTAAAAAGTAATGCCCTACAAATGTTGCCGTGGCAAAACTGGAAGAGTCCAGAGTGTTACCCAGAATGCTACAGGCATTATTGCTAAGAGAAAGACACAATTCTTGCCAAGATAATTAGTGTGGATATTGAGCATATCAGGCCCTCTAAGAGTTCAGACAGTTTCCTGGAACATGTGAAAGACAATGATAAGAAAGATGAAGAAAATCGAGGGAAAGGTGGCTGGGTTTAGCTGAAGTACAAGTGGCTCTCCCAGAGAAACCCTCTTTGTGAGAGCCCATCGAAAGGAGCCTGGGCTTTTAGAAACTTCTTAAGACTTCATGTTGCAGTAAATGGAATTAAAACAAAGACTTCTAGACTATAAAATTGTTTTTGACTGAATAGAAGCATGGAATCCTCTTTAAGTCATTATGCAAAGGAGTTAGTTTATGTCTAATGTTAATTTATTTATACAACACATCTTAAGCAGTGTCTCCTTCTTCATTATTCCCCCTGCTCCATCTATCCCAACTTCACCCATCCCCTCAATTTTATTCATGCATCAGGAAGAATATCATGTCATTTGAAAGGAACTAGATGGACCTGGGGTGGAAATTACAATGAGTGAAATAAATCAGACTCAGACAGACAAAGGGTGCATGATTTCTATCCTATGTGGAAGTTAGATCCAAAATATAAACATTTATAAAAACACTTATTGGGTCATATGCACATATGCAATACCAAACTGACTAAAGTATGGGATACAAAAGGTTGGATTTCTATAGTTGTAACCCATTTGAGCAATTCACCAGCATGTTGATAAAATAAATACTAGGAAGCTGAAACTATGTGTAGAGTTAAGGGGAGCAGATCAGAATGGTGAGAGAATGCAGTCGTAATATGCAATGTATTTATATTAAAATAGACCTTAGGTTCTAATAGTATTTTCCAGTAAAAAGAGTTCAAGTCCTTGGAGACCAGCTAGGAAGGAACAGACAATGTAAAAGACAAACCGAGGGGAGATGATAATAACAGAAAGTATGGAAGTTCTGGAAAACAAAATCCAAACTGCACATTGACAAGGGTGCACCAAAGAGACATAGTAGCAAGCTGGAAGAGTCCCCATTAGCCAAAGCTGGTACAAACCTTTTGGAGCAATAAAATCAATAAAGTAGTATTGAATTAAAATCCAAAGTAGTATATAAATATTCATGAGTCCATTTGATATGAATAAATGATAAAATGAATAAATGAACAGAAGAGAAGTGACCATTCTCTCTTTATAGAATCATTCAAAACAATTTACATGGATCCTCATTCTACAAAAAGGCAGACCACAATGCTACATCCCTGTAATATTGTTGGTGTACAGTCAAGTACAGGAAGGGGAGAAGGAGTAACTTTATAGTGGAGAAAGATGAAAGGTTCCAGTTTCTATCCTTTAAACTGACCTTAATCAGAGAAACTTTTTGTTTTTAATTATATTTTGGAAAAAAAAGAAGAAAGAAAGGAAGAAAGCAAGAGAGAAAGGAAGGAAGGAAGGAAAGAAGGAAGGAAGGAAGGAAAGAAGGGAGAGAAGGAGGGAGGGAGGGAAGGAGGGAGGCAGGGAGGCAGAGAGGGAGGGAGGGAGAAGGAAAGGAAGAGAGGAAGCAAGGAAGCAAGGCAGGCAGGCAGGCAGACATGTATATGTGTTCTGTGTTTTATGAAACTAGATCTCAATCTTGCCTCCAAAGAGGAATAATTAAGCATGTACTTTATTTTTCCTTCAAAAACTCCAATGCCTCAAATTCAAACCACATCAGCATATCTAGAAGAACATTTGAAGTGTTGTAAAATTCATCACTCCTGCATTCAAAATTCCTTTGATGTAAAAATCTACATTTCTGTGGAGAAACAGTAAATAATAACCCTCTCAATGCCATAAATCACTCTATTCTGCTAGTACAAGTTCTATAAGTGCTGAAGACCCTACCTTGAAATTGCTACCATTCATACCCTACTCGAATGGGGCTGCCAATAAACACATTTGTTCTCTACAGTTTGCTGTAGAGAGCAAAAGAACGGTAAGAAATCAATTTTAAAGTTTGTTCTCAAATGGGAAGATACAGAGATGTGTGAAGTTAATGATACATATTTTAATTGCTTCCTGTTAGTCCAAAGCTCACCTATAAATATAAAATTATGCTCAATATAACTTTGAAGCCAATTAAAAAGTCCAGTAAGTGCTACTCAAGCAGTTCACTTATCATATCTCTGACAGTGAATTTTACACGCAAACCATCTACTATGCAAAGATCCAGGGCCTCATAAAGAGTTAATACCACAGTAGCTTCGGTATGACTCCATGACCCCATCTATCTGCTATTCTCAATTTGCTATTCTCAATTTGCAGTTCTATAAGGCACTTCTCAGAAGAGCACTGAGCATATGATCTTCACACTTTCCCCCACCCCCATCCTTCCTATTTGTCATGCCTGTGGATACCAGAACACACCGCCAGGCAACAAGGAAAAATTATTACCCAAACCTGGAAACCATGAGTAAAATATAGATTCCCAAATTCTTCTTGGATAAATACTTAAATATTCCTTTATGCAGATTTACCTTCTGTGTTAAGAAAGCTTATTCAGAAATCACTCAATGATATTCAATGATATTCACAATGAGGTTCAAGAGGCATTTGCATAGAAACCATAAAAGATTCATCTATACAAAGTGAGTGTGCTTTCCTCATCCCAAACATTTCAGGGCTCCTTTTCTCTACCTACAAAAACAACAATTTGGGGTGGGGGGACAGGAATAGGCACATAAGATAGTAACTCAGAGAAAATCCTAAACATCCTATTGACCTGATGGATCCATGAAATGTTAGATAGGGGACCCTAAGTAATTCATTTTCCCGCCCTTCTCCTCATTTTTCTGCACTGTTGGAACAGGTGGCAAGCCAGAGGTTGACACCAGATCTATCTTCATAGCTTGTTCTTTTAACCACCACACTGAACTGCTTCAAACACTTTAAACAGTACCTTGCACGTGGGAAGCTGCTAGATCGCTAAGGATTGATTGATTTACCTTCAGGTATACTTGCTTCAATCAAAAGCCATGACAGTAAAGAGAAACTCCAAGGGACAAGGACAATAGCTTTCTTCACTCAGTTTTACACATGCAAAAGCTCAATCGTTGGGTCTATAACAGCAAGGCATCGTCTTCAAACAGTAATGAGACTAATAAATGTATCTTGTTCATAGCACTGGAAACCTGGAAGTCATGCTTCAAGTTAACTGCCTCAAAAATCAACTATGCCTCCAGAAATAGGGAGGTCTACTGGTTAAAAATAACTATGGTATAAAATTTTAGCTGAGATAGGAAATTGTAGTTGATGAACTTGGCAAACCTTTAATTTCCCCTGAAAGAATATTAAAGCTTATATACCCATGTATTTTAAATTATAAATTACTGCTATGTCCTAAAACTCTGGAGAATTTTACAACACATCTGAAAGCAGAGATTTAGATTATCTGGATTGAAGTTATTAGAAACATACCATTAATCAGGCCAGCCACTATACTATAAATATCAGCGAGCTGGAAATGACATTCTCAGATAAAACCATTCCAACTCAAGACTATGGGTAGTCAAACAAAACAAAACTTAAAGTTACATCAAGCCCTCATACAGCAATTTGCAAACCTACTATCAAAGAACTGGAGACATGAACTCCTCCTCCCCTCCCATGTGAGATTATTCCGTAAGCAAGAATGACAACACCGGTGCATAGGTGTCTGGAACCAAGCTCCACTGCTTTCCATGCCAACAAGCCCTCCCTGCCTGGCCTTAATGAGAATAACCATGCCCCACCTCCCAGAACTAGGTATGGCCCTATCATATCTCAAGGCTACTCTAGTCAAGCTGATCTTCACATTACGCCCGTGTGGGCATACCTTCTCAGGTCCATATTCTTTATTAGCACCATCCTCTGCTTGTCTTTTCCTTGTGACATCAAATGTCTTTGCTTCTCTGACAATAAGCGAAATCAATTCTACCTTAACTTGTATTCATGTCTTCACTTCTGTCTTCCAAATCCATGCAAAGAACTTGAGAGCACATTGGGCTAAGACTACCTTTGTAAGGTGTCTGAAAGGCTTTATGGAGAGAGGACAGGTGCAGGATTTAGGAATTGATGACTGCTTGGTAGGGAAGGGAAAAGAGAGGCAAATGAAATGGCATGTGAAAAGTCTTCAAATAATCCAAAATCCCATGGCAGGTGTGGAGAGAAAGAAACTTGGAAAGTCAGCTACAGTGATATTTTCAAGAAAACTGTTGTTTGAAATGAGAAAACCCTTGTTTGTCTCATTAAAATGAGAAGACTTGCTCCTTAGGTGAAAGAAAGCCACAACTTGTTTATGTAGTGTCTGTTTGTATTTTTCCAGCCAAACAGATGACAGGATCTGATTTCGTCAAGAGACCTCTTCCATGAGTCTACTTTTATGGATGCATTTCATTCTTGAAGCCTCCTGTACTCGGTATTACCCCAAAACACAGCCATGTGTCACTACAGTCTTACAGATATCTTTGTGTTTCTGAGAACTAGAGATTACCTGAGGAGATTTTTATCTGTTATCTTCTGTGTCCTAACAGTGCCCAAGTGAGCTAATAAGTACATGAGCTCCCAACACTCATTGACTCAAATTCCTCCAGAGGATAGATTATAAAACTGGGTTCCAGTTAACAAAAGTTAACATCTAAAACAAGAACATGGACTTCTTTCCCTTTTGGCTCAGCTTGGTTCCACCAACAAACCTGAGATTTCACATTTGTTTCTACTCCCCTTGATAAATCTAGAAATGAAGGATGAGATACCAGCACATGGCTGGTGACTGGGAAAGTAGAGGACAATCGATGCATTTAAAAAGTACATCTGGCCCTGAAGTGAAAGTGGGCCTATGCCTATGTCTAAATGCCAAGTGGCAGCAGGTTACTATAGCAACCACAACAGGGAGCTGCCATGGGTAGCTTTGCACAGCAAGGCAGAAACCCCATTCTTTAATATCTGTGCTTTTGTTGTCTGTATCAGACACAAGGAGGCATGTCACAGTCTAAGTCCTGGCTTTAGGACTGGGGAAAATAAGTAGAGCTTGGAATAATTTCTGGGCAACCTCTTTTGTTTACCTCCACACATGACCCTGTTCATGCACAGGAAACACTACATGCAGAGCACAGAAACAGAAACTCTTAGACATGAATATCCTGGGCTAGGAATGTGCTTAGTGGTACAGTGCTTGCTTAGCATGCATGAAGCCCTGGGTTCAATTCCTCAATACCACAGAAACAGAAAAAGCCAGAAGTAGCACTGTGGCTAGGTGGTAGAGCAAAAGCCTTGAGCAAAAGAAGCTCAAAGACAGTGCCCAGGCCCTGAGTTCAAGCCCCAGGCCTGGCAAAAAAAAGAGAGAGAAATAAATGCATATCCTCTCTATTCAGTCTTATATAGTATGATGAACAAATTATATTTGCACTCAGCATGACTTCAACACAAACTTTGCATCCATTACATGTCCAGCAATTACACATTGTAATGGGTAGTAAATATATGCTAGTCTACCCCCAGTTTTACTGATGGTATTGATATCTTCTCATGCAAAAATAAATAATCCTATCAAGAGTGTAGGTTGGCTTGCATGAGTTCACTTGAGTTAAGCTACAAGCCAACTTTTCAAGAATCCAGATAGACTTAGAAAGTGCTTTTCCATTGGGGTTTGGGAAGTAAGTGTTTACTCCCTTATTGCCTAAGGTTTTCAGTATGAAGATATATCTTTGTGAAGGAAGAGCAAGAGAGAGGTGTGAACATTCAACACGTAGCTCTAACCTTCAAATGGCCATCAGAAATCCTGTTCCTGCAAAGTGAGCTGAAGTTGGTAGGATAATAAGTAGATGTAACAGTGTCTTGGATGTCATTTTTGTTCTTTGGATCAAGAGGCTGCACGGTGATTACCTTTCCATCCTCTCCTAACAACAGCAAGGAAATGTCCAACATCATAAAGAACTGGGTTGCACTGTGGTAGTACACTGCACGAGAAGAGGCGCAATTGCACGTGGAGAGGTGGTGCTTTGTATCTGTGGTGCAGGACCCTAATATCTTTGGGACTCAGTAACAAAAGAAGAGAGGTAATTCAAGGTGATGTCAGGATTGCAATGCTTGAAGGAATTTTGTAGTGCCTAAGAAAATTGCAAGAGAGATAGCAAGAAGGAGAGGAGTAAATAAACGAAGGAATGAAGAGCCTCTTGCCCAGGGTGGTCATTCTTTGTGCACGCCTCTCTAAGATAGCTCTGGAAACAAAGAGACCTATATTAACAGACCACAGTTAGGTAATCTTCTTGTACAAGAATCTGTCATGTGGCAAGATGTAGAGGTGGCTGAACATGGAGGTTAGACTTATACACAGAGGTCCAAACTTGCAAAGAATAAACTCCAGGGGTTGTAAGAAACTTGAGTGTTTGGAAAAAGAGAAGTGTCAATAGCCCAGGGAGAGATCAGGAGCTCTCAATGAATGAAGACTAGGGATCCAGCCAGTGCAGTGGGGCCTGCACATGCCTAGCAAGGTGATGACACAATACCTGTCTCTAGAGCCCTTGGGAATGACTGTGGGTGTTTTAGTGTCCAAGGACTAAAAACATGTGGCCTGGGAACCGAGGAGAAGGCTTATGAGAGAGAAGCAGGTGACCAGACAGGTGCTTGGAGCTTGTCTCCGGAATTAAAGCCAGGAAGTCCAGACTAGATATAAGGTTTTCTGGGAGACTCCTGCAACCTGTGTCTTGGGGGCGGGGGAGGGTCAGGGCAGAGAAGGCCCAGCCATCCAGGTTAGATGTGGGAGAGAAGTCTGGTACACTGCCTGCAAGTGGGTGTGGAGAATGGTGTGTGTGGGGGGAATGGGGCGGATCCGGGGAGGTGGAGTGGGGGAGGGGA
>NW_012267243.1:7546823-7554414 GCF_000151885.1 Dipodomys ordii | reverse complement strand
TCCTCCTCCTCCTCCTCCTCCTCCTCCTCCTCCTCGGGCCACCCCGACCCTCCCCCCAGGACTCACCCAGCACGAAGTAGGGCAGCTCGGTGTTCTCCAGATCGTCCACGACGACCATCTCTCCGGGGAAGTCGTTGCGCACGGAGAAGAGGAGCTTGGGCTCGGAGGCCGAGGGGCTGTGCATGATGCTCAGGTCGTTCTCGCGCAGGAAGGGCAGCGCCGACACCGTGATGCTCTTGAGCTTGCACTCCAGCTCCTTGGAGGGATCGGCGTCGCCGGCGGCCGTGGCCAGCACGGCGGCTGGCCCCCAGCAGCAGGCCAACAGGGCGCAGAGCCCGGCTAAAGCCATCTTGAGCCCTGGCCGCCTTCCTCCCAGCGCCGCGGCGATGGTGGGGGAGGAAGCCGGTGGGGAGGGCGCAGCGAGCGCGCGCGGGAGGCGGGGGCTGGAGAGGGGAGGCTGGGGAGGGGATGGGGAGCCAGGGAGCCCTGGTCCCCGGAAAAGGATGCTGCCTGCCCAGGGACTGCTTCCCAGCGCTGGTTGTCTGGAGATCCCAGATTCTTTCTTTGTTTCCCCGAGCCGCTTATCTAGGGAAGGGAAATGGGAGGGTTGGGGGGGGGGGGAGGAGGAGGAGGAGGGTGGAAAAGGGAAGGAAGGACGTTGGGAGGCTAGAGGAAGGGAGCCGGGGATTCTAGGCAATCGGGTCAGCCCCCAGCTGGCTGCGGTTGTTCCTGGCTTCGCATCCTCCCGGAGGAGCCGCGCTCTTGGCCATTAATTACCTGCACGGCATGCTTAAAATTTCGGGTTTGTAATGTCGCATCCTGAGGCACAAGGCTGGAGACAGGCATCCACAGGCGGGCACACACTTGAGCAGGTGTGTGTGAGGGTATGGGGTTCTAGCTAAAAATTCCTTCAGTGATGTGCGTGAGTGTGTGTGTGTGTGTGTGACTATAGCTTGCCTAATACTCTTTCCTTTTCCTTAAACTCATGACTCAGTTGGATCTCTCTGGTGGATAAATGGGTTGCTGAAATAAATGCACTCTTGTGCACTTTTTTACTCAGCATTGGCTTTGCAGAATATTTAAAGAAAATCTTTGTTATATGGATGCAGAGAGTTGGCTAGATGTGTACGGGAAATTGGCGGGGGGGGGGAATACAAAGTCTTTTATACTTGCAACTTTTTGCCTTTTCATTTCTGTCCTGCGTGTTATCTATACTAACCAATAAAAGGATTATTTGGGGGAATATGGAGAGTTACAAAATTGACAGAAAAAGCAAGCTTAGCTCAAAGAAATGTTGAGCCTTTAATTTTAGAAACCGTAGCAAGTGAACCGAACTGGGAGAAAATGTGCGGGGGGGGGGGGAATAAAGTTTCTGACTACCCTAAGCAAGTGCAAAAATAATAAGTAAGAATATCTTCCAATGCGAGCCAAGGTAAACCTAACTCAGCTTCAAGAGAACAGGGCAGATATTTAGCACTTTGCCTAAATATTCTGAAGACCACCACCACCACCATCCCCAAATCCTGGCAAGATCTGTTCCCAACGATACTTGATATTGTTGCCATTTAAAAATGATAGCAGTGTGCAATAAACAGCGGTAGAGGGTGACATTTGGGAAATGCTGAAATCTGATATTTAACTGAACTTTCTCTCACATGATAACCAATAACTTATTTCAAAAGTGTGACTCTCCAACACTTTTTATTCAATGCTGATTTAAACACTTATGAGTTTTAAGACTATGTTGAGCTAAGTTTCCACTCTAGAAATTTAATGCACCACTTTTCTCAAAGAGGACTTCAGCTGCAGAAACAAATGTATTCTCAATCTATCCAGGGTAAATTTATAGACAATTGCAAATGTGTATCCTTTAAAAGACAAAACAAAAAGTGCTATTCATTTCACTAGATGAATGTAGTTGAATAGTTCAATCTCATTCAATCAGCGTATTAACTGTCACCTTTAGGAACCAAAATACTTGCTTACCACCAAAAAGAAACAAACAAACCAAAACAAACACTTTGAAGTAAGTTTAGTTTTTAAACCTGACATCCCAGATTCACCAAAGGTTATATTACCATATAGCATTATAAACTATTGCAAAAAATAAAAGATACAGTAGCTAATGGCCTTTTAAAAACTCATGCTCCTGTTATGGTTGTCCTGAGTTATTGAAGCAGATAAAAAAAACTGTGATACATTCATTTTCATTAGTATTAAAATATATTAAACATAGGTGGTCAAGACTGTCATTGAAAATTGTCGAGGTCATTGTGGAGGTCATTAGAGTATTGGCAGGAAAACACAGTCCTAGCATGTGAGAAATGACACAAAAGAACTAGAACTAGAATCTCTGTTTCCCAACTGTTTACGTAGCAGGTGAGGAAACTGAAGTTAGTGAAATAATGAGATGCTTTGCAAGATTACTCTACTAACACAATATGGAGCTAAGACCATAGCAAGATGCTGTATATCACAGAAGTCCATTAGCAAACAAATGAACATACACCATATCCTGGCATCATTCCAAATGTGGGTGGAAAAATATCCCTCATATGTTGGATGTAACCTACTATCATGTTGAAATATTTCCTTCTAATTCTGAAGAATATTGGGTCATGTCAGAAATAAACAAGTAAAGTTAATACCTAGTTGTCATCATCGACTCCTCCTCCTCCTCCTCTTCCTTCTTCTTCTTCTGAGCTGGTCCTGGCTGGGCCTTGAACTCAGGGCCTGGCCACTGTCCCTGATATTGTTTTTGCTCAATACTAGGGCTCTAGCTCTTGAGCCATGGCTCCACATCTACCTTTTTTAGTAGTTAATTGGAAATAAGAGTTTCACTGGGGCTTTCACATAACTGGCTTTGAACTGTGATCCTCAGATCTCAACCTCCTGAGTAGCTAGGATTACAGACATGAGCCACTGGTGCCCAGCATTATCTAATCAACTTTATATATACACACATATATATATATATATAATGTTGATATTTCATGTCTTTATTACCATTGAAAGAGTCAAACAAAAGAAACTGTGGAAATAAAAGCATATTTTTTTCTGGGGTAATTGGTTTCTGCAAAATAAGTTTTGTTTGTAAACCTGACATCCTGGCATTAAGCCAAAGTATATTAGCAAGCAGCTTTCTAATGGATATATCACATGTTCTCCTTTTTTAACAATTAAAGACAGATGAGAGTAGAGATTGAATTTACAGATAACCTACTGTATCCTGTATGTATATAATAGGTGAGGCTTTATATGTATCCATCTCAATCGTCACTTTTATGAAAGACAACATGTAAAAAATGGCATGGATTTAAGTCTTCATAATTTTCTTATTTGGAGGGGCTTGGACCATTCTTAACAATTTAAACACAACAGAAGTGTTTAAAAGCATTTCCACTCATCTTGCAGGTAACATATAATACATGCAACTATTTTATTCCTTACAACACTATGAAATAACAAGTTACGTTGTCGCCACTACTGACTTTTCACCTGAGATCTGACTTCCCATTTCTAAATGCTAGTAGCCTCTTTGACTCTCATAAATAGCTTCTGATTACTTGTCTTGCTACCAACCAATTCTGTACATATGTACCAAGTGGATCTTTGTGAAGTCTTGCTCTCATGGCAGTATTCTGCTTTTCCTTTTTCTAAAAGATAAAGTGCAAACATCATGATTAGAAAAGTTAGATTTCCAAATCTATACTATTTATTTCCTGTAACCCCTCCTTAACTCCTTACACAATTCAAATTAAAGCTAGTTTCCTATTTTCACTGTTCCCATACCTTTCTGTTTACCTGGCATATTACATGCTTTATTCTTCCAACTGTCCCATTTCTTCAGATGTTCTCAGTGAGAACTTCCAGCACTTCTTTTCTTAGCTCACCTCACTAAATACTTACTCATATGCACACACATGTTCATACACAGAAAGGTAAAACCTATTCCCACAAACTGTCTTCAATAATTTTATCTATGAAGTAGAAATAAAAATGGATATTTTGTAGAGGAACCATGAGAGATTCTAGTTCTAATTGTTTTATGTCATCTCTCATATCCTAGAATAGACTATGTGCTCATTTTAGACACTTACTTGATGTTCAGGGGAGACAATCAGCACCATTATCACCTTTATCAACTATTTCAAATAGGAAATAGATGTTAATATCATATTCACAAGATATTGTAGCAAAAGCAAGTTACATGATTTAGACATTTGATGTTTACCTAGGAAAATGGATGCGTATACATACCAAAGGATAAGACCATTCCTACCAGGTTTTAATTATAATAATACACGAAAGTGCAAGAAACCCAAATATTCATCAACAGAAGATGGAATCTCCACATAGCCAAGCAATGGAGTACTACACAGCAATTTAAAAACTGCATATGCATGGATGAGTCTCCCAGACAGAATGATGAGTGAGGAAATAAGACATAGAAGATCCTATGCTGTAAGACACTATATTTACAGAATTCTAAAGCATGTAAGAATTCTAAAGCATGTAGTAACCATCTTTGGGGAAAGGAATCAGAATGGTATGCCTTCTGGGGCTGGAGGATTTTAAACTGAGAAGCAGCAGAACATACATTTTGGGTGCTGAACATGATGTAGATAATAGTTATTATATGACTGCATATATGAGTAAATGTTCACTCAAATGTGAACTTGTGGATTTTTAAAATATGTATGTCACAAAAGGAACCTTACTTCATTGTTGGTGGGAATGTAAACTTGTGAAAGCAGTATGGAGGTTCCTCAAAAGACTTCACATAGAACTCCCCTATGACCCAGCAATCACACTTTTGGGCATTTACCCAAATGCTTACAAACAAGACCACACTAAAGCTACCACCACAACTATGTTTATTGCAGCATTATTTACCATAGCTAAGATATGGAACCAACCCAGATGCCCCTCAGTAGATGAATGGATCAAGAAAATGTGGTATATATACACAATGGAATTCTATGCCTCCATCAGAAAGAATGACATTGCCCCATTTGTTAGGAAATGGAAAAACTTGGAAAAAATTATATTAAGTGAAGTAAGCCAGGCCCAAAGAAACATAGGTCCCATGGTTTCCCTTATTTGCAATATCTAGTATATGTACGAGTCAAGCTGCAAAGGTCAGATAATGTGATGTCAGGAAAATGAACCCTTAGATATGTATTTTAATGTTTTTTTCTTTCATGCATGTGTTTCTAACGCATTTATAAGATTATCTCTTTGTTGCTTTGTATGTCCCTCCCCCACAGTATAACCCCTGCTTTCACTATATTTGATGTCAGTATAACTTGTGGAGGAGATGGGGAAAAACCAGTTGTTTAAGGATACAGGTGGATCTGATGCAACAATGAGAAGTACAAGTTGTCATGTCCAAAACGAGCTTTACAACGTCGGTGCAGGGGGGAGGGAAGGGGGGGAGGGTGAAAGGAGAAGGATTGGGATGGGGGGAGGGGGGAGGCTGGGAAGGGATGGGAAGGGTAAACAAAGGAGGAGGCTGCAATGCTTGGTAAGAAATGTACGCATTATCCTGCCCATGTAATTGTAACCCCTCTGTACAGTATGTTCACAAATAAAATAAAATAAAATTTAAAAAAATATGTATGTCACCCAATTAAAAATGTATTGCATAGTTTGGTCCACATAGGGAAATACACAGTTTTTCCCTGCCAACTCCACCCCATCTCTGCTTCTACAATAGAAAAGTTTAAATCTTTTTAATTCCAAATGGTAATCATTTGTTCAGTCACCTCTTCCATTTGCTCACTCTCCATACACTCATTATTTTACAAGAACTCCAAGATTCAGTGTCTTATTACAGAAGAGAATAGCACAGCAATTGGGCAGCCATAGATTTAGACTCTCACTAGCAGACTTGAATAACTTATCCCAGATAAGGAAGTAGGCTGTGGCATGCTATGTAGTTTAGACAGACTATCAAGAAGTATGTCAGAAGAAAAAATATAGATGAAAGTCCAGAAGAGGTGGGTATGAGAGGACATAATGAGATGCTATTTCTAATTTTCTTGAACATCTTGACCTGACATCATTTAGCTAATACAGCTGTATATCACGTTGACAGTCATTATTTAATTATTTACTTGTTTTAGCTTTGAACAAAATAGATTCTGGTGCTGCTCCCATTCGAGACTCTTCTCTCCCATTCAGGCTGTATATTCTCTTCTGCAGATTCTTCCCATCATGGAACTTAATGTGTCTCTACACATTCTTTCCAGAAGTCCAACCCCCAGCCCTTCCATTGAATTGGATTTTTCTTCAACTCTGACTCTCCCATATTCTAGCCAGAATTTCATGTTAGTATGTCACTAGCTCTGCATATCTCAGTTTTTCTCTTTCCCTGGGACACGGAAAAATAAATGCGATGCACACTCATCAATTCAAAGTTACTATTTTCTTCCCTTTCTTTTTTCCTCCCCTCCTTCCTTTCCTCCTCCCTCCCTCCTTCCCTCTTAATTCACAGGCTCAGCAACAGCACCTGCTTCATAGACACAAGGCTGGTCCTGTTCTGAAAGCTCTAGTCTTCCTTTAAAAACCAAGTCCCTCTTCCTGACACACACTGAAGTCAATGGAAATGCACGGAGAGAAAACACCACAGGCAGAACAATTCCCTTTTTTGGAAGCAGGACATTTTTCCCCCTTCATGTCCCCCCAGTTCTCTGAAGTTCCCCGCTGCCTTCATCTTCATAGCCTTGATGTGTGGGGCAAGATGTTTCTTAATTTGTCCAGCGCTGCCAAATCTCTTCAGCCATGTTACAGAGTTCTTGCTATCATTTCTCCTGTAACTCTGTTCTCTCTCTCTCTCTCTCTCTCTCTCTCTCTGTGTGTGTGTGTGTGTGTGTGTGTTTGTGTGTGTGTGTGTGTGCTGTTCCTTACTTGGGGGCACACTGCTAATTAAGTAATCCAGGAGGCTAAAATGCACAGAACAACCGAATGAAACCTCAAATTAGAAGGAAAATGGCTCAAATGGGTCTCCATCTCTGAGAGTTCTAGTTAAGCAAGCAAACAAAATGGGCTGGGACAAATGATTATTGTAACTCAGGAAGATTAGAATAAAATGCAATTAGCTCCCCAGCGACTCAGTGTTCCTGCGCCTTTTACACGCTCAAGTTTCCACCTCCCCCCCCCCCAGCCATGAATTTAGCTAAGGCTTCCTTATTCTCTGCAAAAGCAAAAAAAAAAAAGAAAGAAAGAAAGAAGAGAAAAGAAGAAGAAGAAAAGAAAAAGGAAAGTCCCTGCTGCAAGGCTGGGAGGGTTAACAGAGCTGATACCCTGGCCTGCCAGCTAACCAAGGGAGTTAGCCAGTGGGGCTCACAGCCCGCCCCTGCCAGGCCGCCCAGCCAATGGGCACCTTCGGGGAATGTGGCGCTGCGTCCTATTGGCTGCCAAGCTACGTGCATCAGAAAGAAAAGAGAGAGAGGGCAGGCCGGGCAGCATTGTTATCTTAAGACTGGGTTCTGATGTCGGAGTCTGCAGGTGACAGCGCTTAGGTACCGAGCGCCGAGTCAGAGCGCGGGGACTCGCGCGGCGGCTGCAGCCCGGGGGTGGATGGCTT
>NW_012267243.1:7429961-7546548 GCF_000151885.1 Dipodomys ordii | reverse complement strand
GCGGGCGGCTGAGTCTCTTTAGGAGTTGGTTGGGAAGAAGGCAAGATCGCCGCTCCATCCTCGGTGGACAGACGGGTGGACGGACTCCCCCCGTGGGGGTGTCCACGTTCCTCCGCTTTCTACTCCCCCCCGCACCCCAGCTCCGGCTCGCCCGGCCCGGCGCCGGGGCCCCCCTCTACTTCCACCCCAAAATGCTCGGGGTGTCTGCCATCCGCGCGGGTCGGCGGGGAGGCAGCCGGCCCCCGGCGTAACCCCGGCGGCGCCTGCGGAGCGGGAGCGAGCGGGCTCCGGAGCGACGTCCGTCCGTCCGTCTATCCATCTGTCCACCCACCCGCTGAGGCTGGGGGGGCGGACGTTCGCACCCCCCCCCACACACAGCCCCCCGAGATGAGCTGGAAGGGCCACGGAAAACCATAAAGTGAAAACTTTGGAAAGCCGCCACTGGAGATGTTGCCCCCCGCTCTGGAAGCTTTGAGGAGTCGCCCCCCGGTCGGTGGAGGTTTGGGGAGCAGCAGCTGATACAGCCCAAGGGAGGGCGAGGATTCCAGGTAACAGTGCCCGGCTTCTGGGCGCGGTGGGGGGTACGGGTGGGGGGGAGTGGAGATCTTTCTGGAACCCTGTTTGCTGATCTTTGTGTGGTGTGTCCGTTGGTAAGGGGTTCTGTGTGTTGCCCTCCTCCGGTCTTCTCGCCCTGGTGCCTGGCAGCTTGCAGGGAGATCATTTTCACCTCTTAGTTTTGGGGTTTTGGAAGATTATGCTGGGGATGGCTTCTGGTATCGCCTCCTGGTGTGACACGGCTGTCCCTGGGGTCGGGCAGGCATGCCTGACCCATAGTGTGTTTTTTGGCCTGGCCTAAGTCCTCAAAGTTAGTTCAACTCACATTAGCTTCCGAAAATCCAGCCGGGCTGCATAATTGCAGAGGATGACAAGGACTTTTGCCTGCAGAGCCCGTGCTAGACTGAAGTCGGCCAGGTTGGCTGGGTCTGCACAGCACCCTGAAAGAGCTGGTAGGGTGATGTACATGCATGTCCACATGTTCACCAAGCCCTGTAGCGTGATTCCAGAGGCCAGTCTCCTTCACCCAGGCACATCTTGCCCCGGGGAAAAATGCTTCCAAAGAGGGAGCCATATAAGGTACATACAGTCTCCCCAGGGTGATAGCAGGAGCCCCGTTGAGTTGAGCTTCATAGAGCACTAGAGACACTCCGGGAAAAGATAGTTGTGCTGAAGAAAGGGTGTGCTGGTATTATCAAACAGATCACTCTTCCTCGTTTCTGTGATTACCTAGGTGCACAGTTGAATGCTGCCTGTGGAGTGTGTGTGTGTGTGTGTGTGTGTGTGTGTGTGTGTGCTTGTGTGCTTGTGTTCACAGCTGTGTGCAGGAAGCTGGCTGCTCACAGAAGCATCCTGCATGTGTAACACCCTGCTCAGGCCACAGATAGATGGAGGGTTCCTGCCCAGTGTGAATATGAACTTGTAAGCTGCTGTTCTAACCAGAGGAGTTTTTCCTCTTCACCAAGCAGTCCTTATGCATCGTACATATTTATCTAGGGCGTATAGACCTAAGCCAAATATTAACCAATAATCAAGCTAAAACACTGTAACATGATTGAACAGACCCCTCTGTAAAGAACTCTGTGTGTGCTCTTCCACACCCTGGGAGCTGATTTCCCCGAGTAGAAACAAATGTTTTGTTAAAGGGATAATAATGATAATTATAAAAGGCTATGCTTATAGCCAGGCAGTCCGGGTCTAATCCAACAGGGACAGTGATATGTCAGTGATAGACCAGTAAGAAGGATAAAATGGCATATTGTAAGGCAAGTATTTCTGGCTCTGTCATTTTCCAGGTATATACATGTCAGAAACACTCTCTCTCCTCTCTTTTTCTCCCCCCCCATGCTCTTTCTCTAGAAGACATGTAGTGCCAGCATTAACCAAACAGATAAAGTATTTTACCAAATCCCCTGGGGGGCAGTCTGATGACATCAGGCAATAGAGAAGTGATGCTGGAGTTTGTGTTTTCCTTCTCAACTTCACACGATTGTGTGTATGTTGTTTGTTTAAGGTATGGCCCGATAGAGTTGCCTTTCACTCAGAGTAAGTTGCTTTATCATTTTGATGGCAGGACCAAGCAATGCTATCAGCATGATCCTGTCTTACCAGTCTCCCAGCTTCTGCCTACTCTGAGAAATGATGCATGCTTTGCTTCTTTGAGTAGGGATATGACTTGGAACGATGTGGAACATGGACACTGTGAAGTGTTTCAGGGCAAGGAAGCAAATGGCAGACCATGGTCTTCCCTGCTGAAGAGCAACTGGTTCCAAACCGTTTGATATCTGGGTTTCAGCCACAGAGAAATCAGAAGCATTCTTGACCCTTGCTTCCTTCTCCTCCAAAAGTGGAACTGGCTTTTTTCTCCCCAGAGTGGAATGGTATTGCTATAATGTGGGCACAAGAAAGGAGGTGAGGAAGAGAGGGACTGGGAGAGTAGGAGGACTCTGCTCTGCTGGCATTGGTTTGGTCTGGAGGATAGGAAGTGTCATCTCTTCTTACTCCTCAAGGCCATCTCTAGGTGTTCCTGTATGGCCTCCTGACAGGTTGTTTACTGAGCAAGGCCAGAGGGCACAGAACATGCCTGCGTCATCAGCTCCTCCTGATCCCCTTCCCCAAGGCACAGGAGAGCCATTGGGGAGCACCACATAAGAGACATCCCCTCTGAGGGTGCTCCTAATTCCCTCTCTGCTCACAAACAAAAGGTAATCTGGAGGGACAGGGACCTCTGCACAGGCACTTTCTACTGACTAGTATGCTTAGTATTGAGGTTTACTAGTTAAGGTTTAACAAAACATTGTACAGTGTATTTTTTGGTGATTCAATGCTCTCTCTTAAGTAATAAGACCTTGTATGCATTTATAAAGGTTTCCTTTCCAAAGGTCTGAGAGTATTTTATGGAGCTCATCTAATTCATTCTTGCCTGGCTTATTGTCTCACTTATGTTTGCTTACCCTAAGAAGTAGAATTAGAATGATTTTAGCCTATTTCTTGGAAAAGAGAGGACAGAATCCAGAGAACAGAATCTACCTTACATTGGATCACACAGTAGTTAAGGAAAACCACAGAGTGGGAGATCTGTGTCTTACTGTAAATAAACAACCCCTCTGTCTACTGGATTCTTCTAAGAGATGGTTAAATCCTAGTCATTGTGATCTAATATATTTGTGTACTCTATAAGACTGCTAGCTTGCAGGGACCCAGGGTTTCTCCACTGGCACTTATCTGACAGCGGTGAGGGAGAAAAGTCATAGAAACCTTTGACCTCTGTGATCTTACAGTCTAGTTAGAGAAATAGGCTTACATTTGTGAAAAAGTACATGACGACACAAGTTTAAAACAGCAGTTCAATACAAGAGAAGTCAAAAGACTGGCCCAATTAATCTGCAATTGATTTGTACAGATAATGAGAGCTATCTGTATTCAAAAGAGGGAGAATTTGAGTGGATCAAGGAAAGATGGATCTAGCCAATGGAGACACTAACAGTAACCATTGAGAAGGCTGGAGACTTCAAAGCTTGAGTGATTCCTTAGGGTTCAACCTGGACCATCTCTTTCCTCGCAGACTGGAAATACTACATAGCTGGTTTAATAATATTAAACATAGGTGGGCCTAGAGAAAGTTGCTCTAGGATGCAGACAGGGATCTCTGAACTGTTGGGCCTCTCCTTAGGCATTGACAATTGACTACCTAGCCTTTTACGCATTCATTCCCAAGTCTAATCCACATACAATGGGAAAAATGTTGGTCAAGGTCAGAGAGCTTAGCAGCATCATATCCAAATTTTTGAATAAGGATTTTGGGGGAAAGCAGGAAAATTTCAAAGAGAACATGAGAAAGTCTCATATTTTAGAATTAGAATGTCTGAAGAGCAAGCTCTGATTTTCCTCCATTTCCTATTTCCCCACCCAAATGTTCCTCCTGGGGTTTACTTAGAGCCGGCAAAATGCCAGAGCCCTTAGGCATTTAGCATGGAGCAGAAGATTTTCAATCTTAAGATTCTTGAGCATGCCCATGTACATAACCTCTTGTCTTCCTTTCTCTTTCCTTTTTAATAAAACATATGCTGTAGCAGTCACAAAGGAGGAGACCACAAAAAAGCAGGAGGGGGTGGGGGGTAGTATTGCCCGCAGCTGTACCACAGGGTATTGTGATTGCTCAGCTGAACAAGTGAGGGGAGAGGCAGCCTGCCAGCCCCGGCAGCACCATGCAGGGGCCAAGTGCCCGGCCCTCCAGGAGAAAGAAGGCTATGGCCAGTCAACCACACACGTGTGCTCCAGCAGCACAGGTCTCTCCCAAAGAGATCAAGGCAGACGACAGGTCCTTGGAGAGTCTGGCGGTACAACCACACTATGTGTCATCTTCCCTTCATTTGAGACATCTATTTAGCCTGTCACTGTCTGAGTGACCCCATTCCACTTCCAAAAGGAAGTTCCTTTTGAGGGGGAGAGTAAAATGACTTGCCAGAAGCCACACCATGACTGCTGTAAGGTCAAGAGGAAAAGCCCCAGGGACTTAGTCCATGAGTGTGCTTTACCCCAGATCTCAAAGGCCATTTACTTTCTCTTGAAACTCTTGTCCTAGATCCACCTGTCACCCTTATTTCCCATATTAATAGCCATGCAGCTGGTCTGTGGGTAACACTTTGTCTCTATTCTTCAGTAGCCTCCACTGCCATATCTGGGGCAGAGGTGGAGGCCCAACACCTTTTTTTTACATGTGAGACAAGTCCCAGCTGGGTCAGGTATACTTCAGCATGAGGTCTACTGTAGTTGACTAGTCTTTCCTGACCAATAAGACCATTTAAATAGTAACTGAGCTTTGCAGAAGGAAGCAAAGCTGAATAGCTTCACAATAGCATGGAACCAGCAGCCAGTCCCAATCATTCCTTTTGCTGAAACTTGCATGTAATGCAAATACATTTGGACTAGGTAAATCGATGGGATAACCTGGTACCTCACAGGATTGAACTCAACATCGCACTGTCCAGTATGGTAGCCACAGGTGTTTCTTGAACACTTGACGTGTGATTTAAGTATAAAGCACACATTGTATTTTGAGGATTTATTTATTTAATTAATTAATTTATTTATTTTTGTGCTTGAACTCAGGGCTTAGGTGCTGTCCCTGAGCTAATATTGCTCAAGGCTAATGCTCTAGTACTTGAGCCACAGCTCAAGAGTCTGCTTAATAAGAGTCTGATGGACTTTCCTGCCCAGGCAGGCTTTGAACCGTGATTCTTAGATCTCAGCTTCTTGAGTAGCTAGGATTACATACAGGAGCCATCAGCATCCAGCAAGATTTAGTCATTAATATTTTATTGATTACATGCAAAAGTGATAAAATATTGGTTCTAGTATGATTAATTTCACACTTTTTTGCAACTTAAAAAAATATATAGCTACTAGGAAAGTTAAACTTTTGTCTGTGTCTGCCATTGTATTTCTTTTGAACAGTACTGGGCCAAACCCTGCAGAGAAGTGACAGGTTAATGCGGAGAAAGGGCAGAGCTTGAGACAGGAGGACCTGGGCCATAAAAAGAAAGAGCACATGGAGGAAGAGGTCAAGAGCAATCCAGAGTGAACCTGTGGGCATATGTTTCTGAAATTTGAAGTCAAATAGGGCACAGGTTGCTTACATGGGTTTATATTCACTTGGAGATGGACTTCATTGACTGTGACTGAGGCTGTGAGCGCTCTACCACTTGAGCCACAGCACTACTTCTGGTTTTCTAGTGGTTTTTTTATTGGAGATGAGTCTCATGGACTTTCCTGCCAAGGCTGGCTTTGAACCTAGATCCTCAGGTGTCAGTCTTCTGAGTAGCTAGGATTACAGGCATGAGCCACTGGCGTCCGGCCTACCCAAATCTTTTGCAACTCGTTGCAGCTCTTGAGTCACATGCTGAAAATGAGCTAGGAGGAGGCCTTGTGGGTTTACCCTTATCATTTTGACTGGTAATTGTGGAAATAACAAGTATATGAACTCTGGGATCTCACCCCAAGTATATGGTAGTATCAGTGGGGATCAGCTGTGTTTAATTTTCAAAAATCCTCTTCTTTTTCACTTCTACCATATTATGCCTATCACTTGAGAGACTTTTCTTTCTCAAAACAGATGTTGATGGTGTGATGGGAGAGAAAGAAATGCCACTGCTCTGTGTTGAACATTATCTCGTCAAACCACATACGACAGGAAAAATGGGGAGAAGACATAAGGATCAAATCATATCTAGTCCTTAGCAATCTGAAGAGTATCACTCATTCATTATTATTATGTTATTAGTGTTAGCTATTGCAGTAAGAGTTAGCCATGACTAGACCATGTCTATAGTTTACTCAGCCTCCTAGAGTTCACACAATGTTTCCACAAACTGTATTACATCTGCTTCTCACAACACCCCTGTGAGGGCAATCCTTACTTCCATTCAAGGTTTTCCATCTGCCTCCAAATTCCCTTTATTGCTGTATTTTCTAACCCTTTTCTTTATATACATTTCTTTCAGTCTTGCTTAATCACACAGATCTACTTATGGTTCTCAAATGTTAATCATGTAAAAGGGGGCATCATTACCTCTCTGAGCATCAATTTTGTCACATATAAATGCAATGATGTCCCATCTCTCAAAGGTTTTTTTTTTTAAGCTGATGTACCGAGGGGTTACAGTTACATAAATTAGGTAATGAGTGCATTGCTTGTTGAGCAGTATCACCCTTCCCTCATTTTCTCTCAGTTTTCCCTCCTGCTTCCCCTACCACAAGTTGTATAGTTCATTTCTGACACAAGGTCTGCTGAATTAGTTCACCCTGTGTCTTCAAGGGTTGTTAAGTCGGACAGAATAGAGAAGTTATCAAACATAGTTCCAGGAATACTGCACAATGCTATATGAATGTTAACCTTCTTTTCTACTAAAATCCTCAGCTGCAAACCTGCAAGGTTGCAATAACCACATATGTAGCTCACACTTAAGCCATTCCCCAATGCCCTGCATTGGTTAATGCCACAACCAGACTTCCAAAGGTATACTTGAGAGGCTTGTGTCATTTGGGGCTTTCCTTTCTCTGACAGTGCCTGCCTCCCCTCACATCCAATTACCTCTTCTTCCCCCTCCTGCCACTCTGATGTCAGTCTCTGGTCTCTTTTGGCTTGGGCTTTCCAGTATTTGGCCCTGCTGTTTCTCAATTTGAGAGCTAGTTGTGTGGCCTTCCCTACAGCCAGGCTGATCTATGGAAATGGTCAATTTGATTATAATTCCCACACTGTGATCCTCCAGTGAGTGAGTCCCCACTACCATGAGAATGAAATCCAAATTTCTTAGCATAACAAACAGGAGCTCCTTCTTACGAGGGTCCAACAGCTTCTCCGCACATCTCTTCCAACCGCCCCCACCCCCCTTCTCACCGCAGACTCTTAAACAAGACAGGCAGCTCCCTCAGCACCAAGCCTTTAGATGTGTCTGCTGTTTTCCTGCAGAACTTTTCCTGTCTTGGTCTCTGCTTCCTGAAGGGTTACTGAGCATCAAGACTTGGTAAATATTATCTCCTCTGTGAAGGCTTCTCTGAGACTCTGGGACAGAATTAGTTGCCTCTCCCTCTGTACTCCTACACGTTTTTGCTCCAACTCTGTTCCTGTATTGTACTCACCACAGTGTAATGATGTGTTTATGTAGTTATCTTCAGCACTAAGCATTGGGGGTCGAGATTGAGAATTTAAAACATTTCTTAGGAAATATTAACTGAGTGTGCGGAGTATATTCTCATGAGCATGCGCTGGGGCCTTTCCTTCAGCAAAGAGCAACATAGATCAAAGCCCTGCCATCAGTGTGCCTCCATTCCGGAGGGAAGAGATGAGGATAATCATGAGAATGCTTACTCTGGATGTTGTTGATAATAGCTAATACTGGCATAGTATTTATGTGTGAGACACCATACTGAAGACTTTATAGACTTTTCAGCAATTTACTTATCCTAATGATCCTATAACGTATACAGATTTATCATTCTCACTTGCATGCGATAAATCAGAGGTCTAGAGAGGTGAACAACTAGTTCCAGGTCATACAACCAGTAAATGCAGGAGCTGGAATTCCAAAAACAAAAACAAAAAACAAAAAAACTAGTTCCTAAATCTTTAATTTTTTTGAAATTGTGCTATCCCTAATAATAACCACACAGATAAATAGATGGGATTATTTCAGTGTGATAAAAAGAGATTTGGAGAGTATGACAGAATTAGTGTTAGATATTATAGCATATAATTTAATAAGTGATTCGAGAAAGGTAAATACAGCCAAGCCTAAGTCCAGTATAAACTGAATCTGGGTGTGTAAAGAGGAAAAATTGTTTACCCTCTGTATCTAGAGCTGTACTTTCCATCCTTCCCAGAAGGTCCCAGATTCAGAACCTCTTCTCCCCTATTAATCCACTTGTTTCTACTTTTCTTTGTGGTTAAGACATATCTCACAATGTCCAGTTTGCTGCTCTTGACAAGGGTAGAAAGCACACCACCCACCCACCCACACCCACATACACATACACACACACATACATACACACACACTCCTTCTGAGGCTTTGCTGAACCACTTTATTTTACTTCTCTCC
Organism: Dipodomys ordii; assembly: GCF_000151885.1. NCBI lineage: Eukaryota > Metazoa > Chordata > Mammalia > Rodentia > Heteromyidae > Dipodomys > Dipodomys ordii. Next base: position 7,537,894 of record NW_012267243.1, on the reverse strand, counting down.
TGTGAGTGACATGTCATTCAGACCCTTAGTGAAGTGACAGGCACAAGCAAGGCAAAAAGGCTGAAGATGACACTGAAGCACAAGCAGAAAGAGGAAGGAGAATTATTTTTTAAACAAGATAAGAAATGAACTGGATTGTGGAGAGAGATGAGGATTTGACCAGGGAGGGACATGCAAGAGAAATGCTTCTGAGGGCTGACAGCTCACTGGTGGCAATTTGTTCCTGATTTTATACATGCCATGCATATCCACATATATATACATATATTCACATATATATGCATACTACCTATATACCCATGTATCTTCTCTGTGAATATTTTTCATAAAGAGTTTGGGAGCTGGCTGTAATCCCAGAAACTCAGGAGGCTGAAATGGTTGAGGGGATATCTGCAAGACTCTTATCTCAAATAAACCAGCAAAAAGCTGAAAATGGAGGTGTGGCTCAATTGAAAGGGCACTAGCCTTGAGCAAGAAAGCTCAGGGATAGTGTCCAGGCCCTGAGTTTAAGCCCCTGGGAAGGTGCACATATGCACACACACACACGCACGCACGCGCGCGCGCGCACACACACACACACACACACACACACACACACCCTATAAAAAATGATTTGGGGAGGAGAAAACTTAGGTGGAACCAGTTTATAAATATTTAAGGAACATTTAAAGCTTATTTTATGATAAAAATTGTACCAGGATCATTTTTACATGTATTATCTCATTTTTCATTCTAACCTTAGGAAGTATAATTGTTCTTTTGTAGGACAATGCAGAGAAAGCAAAGAGCATAGGAGTTGGCATTCAGACTTAGGTCTCTTCCTTCTATAGCATACTTTTTGCCTTGTACTCCAAGAAGCTCTAAAGATCAGTTAGGGAGCAAATACCCTCTCATTCTGGATCAGACAGCTCTTGACTTGGCTGCTTACTAACCATGTGTCCTCAACTAAGTTCCATAAGTACTAAGGGTTTCAGTATTCCTACATAATAAAATGCAAATGACAATTCCTTATCTGACACAAACATTGTGAAGAGACAAGAGAGAAAAAATATCAGCCAAGTTACTGCCCCATAATGGGCATTTGGAAACCAGTAGCTGCAGTTTTTGTGCCCCAAAGTGTGAACATTAGGGAGATGGAGACCAATGATGGTCAATAGCAGTTGGGTTCGTGGCTTTGTAAATTCTCCTGCAAAAAAGTGAGCCAAATGCTTAAAAGTGAGCCAAACGCTTTTTAAGATTAGGTTTTTGTTTTTTTTTTAAGGTTACCATATGTCAGATACCATGCCAGTTGCTTTTGAGGAGTTGTCTTGTTTAAATATAAACAAAACCTCTAAGATTGGCGTTACCTTCTGTGTACAGCTAAGGAAATTAGAGTTCCCAGAGATTACATAACTCACCTAAAGTCTCACAGCTAGAATGTGCCAGAGTTTACAATCAACCCAAGGGCTATCAAAAAAGCCATCAAACTGGCACAGTTAGGCCATATCCAGGGAAAAAAGGTACCTGTGTTCCAGGTAAGACTAGGTGATCTGGGGTCAGAGCTAAATCTGTAAGATATAGGGCAGAAGCATCCTTAGCCCCTTATGGGGTTTCTGGGAGCAACCACATGAGTTGATGTATGCTCAAAATGCTGCAAATGGGTTCAATCCCCAGCACCAGGGAAGGAGGTGGAATTCCCTCAAAGTTTCTAACACTTCCCAGTACTTAGTACATGTGGACTGAATAATTCAAGGGCCACCATTTCTGAATACAGGTGTGCTCCATCTTTTGAAAGAGCAGGCTTTCCAAACAAATAAAATTAGAGTTGAGTGTCCTTAGGCTTGCAGGGGGGGGAGGGGAGGGGGGACGTTTTCCTTCAATTATACAAGAATATATTGCAGTGACTTTCAACCTTTCCAAAAAGATGTAGTGGAAGACTTTAATCAACAAACCCTGACCTAGAATTCCAACACAGAAGCAGGTTCAGGTGGGTAGGACTGGAGGTCCAGAGCTCAGCTACCCTGCACTTGTTTTGTTTTGTGTTGTTTTTAATCCTTCACCAGGTGAAGCACCTCCTTGTAATTTAAAGGCTGCTCAAAACACATTGAAAAACTGCTGTACGGTAGAAGGTTTTTTGTTTTTTTCTGTTTTGTTTTTGTTTTTAAGTAAGACTTTGTGGTTTGTTTAAAGTCATAGGTGACATATTAAAACTGAACATAAAATATAAGGTTTTCACCCACCCAGCAACACTTGTGATGTTCAGGGAGACTAAGACAAATTACCATCATTCTCCTTTGTTCTCAATGACTGAAAATGCATGCATTTCAATGTCTATGAATAAATGCCTGCTGTGTTGTGTGCCAGGAACTGCACTATACACAGAAAGGCCAGAGCTAGCTGTGAGCTCTTTTTCAATCCCCAAAACACCCGAGGAAGGCCATATTACGCCCATTTTGAAGGTGAGAGGAATGAAGTATGGAGAAGTTATCAGGGATCCATGATCTCACCGCTAGTAGGTAGTGGATTTGTGATTCGAACCCACATCATAGATGGATTAGAGACCCTTGGAGCCAACGACCTCTTGTGCTTCCAGAGAATGAAGATAGTAGTACCTCCCTCAAAGTTTCTCACTTTGCCCAATCCTCAACTGTGCCATTTTCAACCTAAGGATTTACTTTGCATTGGGTCCCCAACTTAACCCATTTCTCAGATTGTGGCCTTCTCTCCTGGTTACTTCTCTGTCCAGGGTAGATCAGGGAAGTTCAGGTCACTAGGGTCCAGTCCCAGGGGCAGTGGCAGGTGCTGGCTTTCATTCTCTACTCTTTTTTGGGGGGGTCTTTGCACAGCATCCTGAGCCTAAGGCCTGGGGTCTGAGAACCGGTAAATTCCGGCTCCTGCTGGGAGATCAGAGTGAAGAGGTGGCTTCCTGGAAGAGCACCGGGGTGGGGCTGCAGAAGCAAGTCCTTGCAATCCCCTTGGGATACAGAAATGCTGGCTGCCTGGCTGTTCATTCCTGCTTCCCGCCCGGTATATATATATATATAAACACGCTGCGAGTCAGGAACAAGGGCAGGTGATGAGCAATGTTCCGGCGCAGGTGATGGGGTCCTCGGGGCGTCCCGCCTGCGCAGTCTCTCCGGTAATCTTTGTCCTTTGGGATCTAAGACTCCAGGGATAACTCAGTAAGGTCAGCATCTTCCAGAATGCCCTGGACCACTGGAGACCTCTAGAGGCAAAAGGTGGTCTTACCAGACCGCCCCCCTCCCTGGGACCCGAGGCACAAGGCGCCAGCCTGCCCCAGGTGCTTGTCTGGAGGTGGCTGAAGAGAGGTGGTTAGGGTTCCTAAAACCCTGGCCGGGGGTACACTTCCAGCAAGGTCCAAAGGGGACCTTGTGTGCGTGCGCATGAGCTAACGTGTGCAAGTGCGCGCGCTCATAGAAGAGTGAGCCAGGACAGCTACATTTGTTTTTTGTTGTTGTTGTTAAAAAGCAATGCGGTCCAGAATTAGCTAATTAGCCAGGCTTCCCGGCCGCACTCTCTCTTGGCTCCCCGCTGTCGGGGTGTCACTCAGACCCTGCAGCCACTGGAGGAAGACTGCCCTCCTTGGCTACTCCCGGACACCTCCGTCAAGATGATAGCTCTCCCTCCGGGGGCCTTCACACCTCTCTGTAACCTGATCCACTCATTTGTGCTGAAGTATTAATGACTAATAATGATTTAATGCGCTGCCCTCCTAATTAACAGTGGAGCATTTCAAAAGAGAAATTCGCAGATTTTTTTTTGACCCAGGTAAAAGATGGATTTTTCTTTTCCCCTTAGAGAGGAATTGTAGACCCCCTCCAAAAGGAGCCAAGCAGACAGATGGCTGCCTGCTCTGTGTAGGCACACTTCAGATCCTAGCAATGTTTCCAGGCATTCCATGGGACTTAGGTAAAATTTTCCAAAGAAACTCTTTAATCCATAGGCTTTAAAGATAGCAACCATCCACATAACCTTGACTAGGAAAAGAAACCTGAAATGAACGAATTGGTTGGGTGCCTCCTTGTGTCTCACTAGCAGTCCAGTGGGTTTTCCCTATCACTAGTCATGTAGGCTCCAAGGTGATTAAGTTGGGTTCAAGTCTTCAGCAGGTTCTGCTGTGTACTGGGTGACATCACCTCTTTACTTTACTATGTCATCCTCGGTGCCCACATCTGTAAAATGAGTATAGTAAGATTCACAGGATTGTTTTGAGCATGAAATGAAAGAATGCAAAGCTGACACTTATCATAATGTCTGATGTATGGCGAATGCTCCATAGATGACAGTTCTTTTTTCTTAATCTTATTGTTGTTTTTGTTATTTTTCTCCTTATCTCAACCCTCCAGTGCAAGGAAGCATGCCAATGCTGCAATTTTTCAATTATTATTTAAAAGCAGGTGAAGCAATCCAGCCTTCTAGGCGTGGTTGGTTTGGTAATGAACTAGATTTCTTTCTAGGTGACAGCCCTGTATGAGATTTTCCTTCCCCTCTACTTGGTTTCTTTAAATGTATCTCACAAATGCAGTGAGTGAAATGGATTTGGCAGTGACTTCGAAAGACTTAATGCATTTTGGAAGGGGTGGGGGGGAAAACCATAACAAAAACTGGTTTGTTTTTGTGATATATGGTTCATGTGATATGACAAAAATCCATTTTTATGCTTAGGAAAATTGGCTAATTTTAAAACAGTTGACACATGCCATATGCATATAGAGTAATGATAGATTTTGCTCAGACAAACAACAGAAGAACACAGGGCCAGAAATATCTCTGTTGGAGTTTTAGGCAGTAAATGCCCCATGTAAGAGAAGAGAGTAGCACAGAAAATAGACTTACAGTGGCCCCAGGTGCTCCAGTCACATATCTGACCATAAAAATACCAACTAGCATGAGTGGAACACTGACAGTGTTTTCATGAAATAAATTAGAAGAGACTTAGAACCTAGCAGTGCTGCAAGCTGTATATTTGAAAAATGAAATCATTTAATTAAATATTATTGGGATAAAAGATGCAAATGGTGGAAAAAAACATGGAATTAGTGGGGCCTCCTAATTTGGGGTGACAACTGAACTTTGCCTGGTCATATCTTCTGGTGAAAACATGGATAATTTTGGGCCTATTTATAATGTGATTTGAGATCCTGTGGTTTCTAGTACTGCATAAATTACTCTGAGAAGGGAATCCCACACACTTCCAATTACTGCTGGTTAGGGCAAAGAGGTTACTTAGGAAAATGAGCTGCTCTAAAGCTTGCATATGAAATAAGAATGGTTATGAAAAGTATAAAACAGAGACAAGCTCTCTGTGGTCTGGATATCTTTCCTGTACACTTCTTCCACATTTAGCCTTGTGTGCGTGTCCACCAGAATTCCATCTACTTGACTCAAAGCATTCAGTTTATTATTTTATGATTTTATTTTGTTTCTTTTTAGTGTATTATTTAGTTACTGACTGCAGAAAGAAAGAGCTAACTGACTTAGAAGAGGCTTAAGGTTAGATCTGGAGGACTCAGCCATCTGACATTCTAATTCTGTTGTTTCTCACCTTAAAGGGACCACAATCAGCAGGGCTGGGCTTTTTTCTTCCCATCATGCATCTAGTTACTAGTTTTTTCCTCCCCTTAATCTTTGCTCTCATCCTTTGCTTTTGCTTGATTAAAAAAAATTCCTCATAATGGTATACTGCATGTTTTCTTTTTGCTCCTTTTCAGGATATCAACAACAACAACAACCCCCCCCAAAAAAAATCATAAAACTAAAGCCAGTATCTTGGTGGTTCATCAGTAAATGAGTCATCTAGAGAAGGTTTTTTTTTTCCTTTCCCTACAGTGACAGCCAGAATAAGCCTTCTGTCTCCCAGTAACCTTGACTATTAAGGTGACTGCAATGAGACAAGAAGATAAGCACTATGCTTCCTCCCTCTCTCTCCTCCCTCCAACCCTCCCTCCCTTCTTTCCTTCCTTTCTTTCCTTCCTTTCTTTTCTTCACTGTGTGGTGCCAGTACCTGGGCTTGACCTCAGGGCCTGGGTACAGTCTCTTTGCTTTATCACTCCAGGTTGGGCTTTCCACCATTTGAGCAATAGCTTCACTTCTGGCTATTTAATTGGAGATAAAAGTCGCATACACTTTCTTGTCCAGGCTAACTTTGAATGGTGATCTTCAGTTATCCTCCTGAATAGCTAAGATTACAGGCATGAGCCACCAGTGCTTAGCCTAGCCTTAGTTCTTATAGACATCAACACCTTGAAGTCAGGGTCGGAGTCTAATTTATCATCACATCCCCAGATCCCTAGCACAGTGTTAAGCACAAGGAAGATTTCTGTTTATACAATTTAAAACAAAATAGAAATCTCCCAAACCTCCCCATTTACTCCATCACGCCCATTTTCATTAAATGTAGGCTACAGGGAAGTTAACAAGCATCATTCCTATTAAAGATACTTAGTATTCAGAATTTCGTACTTATAGAATTGCAAAATTTGGAAAGCAGTTCCTTCAAGGCAGTGGTTCTCAAAATTTAATGTGCACCGGGGGAACTTATTAAAATACAGACTATTCAGCCCCTCCTCCAAAGAACCTGACTCTGTAAGTCTTGTGTGAAATTCAGAAAATTGCATTTAGCAAACAGATAAATCAAAGACCACAGTTTGAAAATACCATTTTAAGACACCCCAAATAAAGTGTTATCCAAACTCAGTTTAGCAGAATGTGTCCTCCAAGTGATTAATGGGTACCACGTAGAAACAAAAAGACTCTGTGATTAGAAAAGTTGAGGAGCATGATATTCTCTCCTCTTCCACTCTTCACTCATACATGCCTGGATGTTTATAGATATATAATGCACTGAGCATGTTAGAGGGTCTGAAAAGTTCCACAATAAAGAGACATGTTTTAACCAAAAACTATGTGTGTACACTTATTTAACCAAATACTATATACACACATAGCATATGCATTTGTATACACATACCTGTGTGTGTGTGTATCTTGAAACTTTTTGTTATTACCAAGCAACTATTAAAATGTTGTTGAATCTGGGAATCTGAAAGCCCTTGCATGAGGGAATGGGCATCACCTATAGGATAAGGGTGGTATTGCAACCCAGTCATGTTAACCCCTATTAATCTAAGAATGAGAGGAATAAATGTTATGTTAAGGGACTCACTAGCATTGGAGGAGGGGTACTTTTTAAACATAACCATCATTTATTAAACACAATTTTTTTTGTTCGGTTGTGGGGCTTGAACTCTGGGCTTGGGCTCTGTCCCTGTGCTCTTCAGCTCAAGGTGAGCACTCTACTGCTTGAGCCACAGCGCCACTTCTGGTTTTCTAGTGGTTTATTGGAGATAAGAGTCTCACGGACTTTCTTGCCTGGGCTGGCTTTGAACCAGGATCCTCAGATCTCAGCCTCCTGAGTAGCTAGGATTATAGCACCCGGCTATTAAACACAATTTTTACAGGCACTAAGTGGTTAGTTATGCATTATTCACTCAATTTTCCAAAAAGCCCTGAGTCAGACATTTTTATTATCCCATTTCACTGAAAAAGAAGCCGAGATACTGAGAGGTTAACTACATGCTAGTGATCACAGAGTAAGGAAGTGGTCACAGTGGGAGTTGAACCCAAGGATTTGGCATGAAGACCCTGTCTTGCTTACTGCTTTTTATCAGTGTGTCTTCCAATAGTGAGATCTAGGAAATTATGGGCAGACAGAACCTGTCCAGTTGTCATGTTACCTCTGTGCCTCAGGGCATGCTCCGGTGTGTGAAACCCTGTGATCATTGCCTGTGATTCCTCAGGAAATTTATTATAATGACCGCCTGAACCTCTGAAAGATTTTGCCATGCTTAAAACACAAAATGTGCTTAGCAAAACAACCTGACAAAGATGATTCATGGATAGCAATTAGGTGTAGAATTTTATGCCTACAAAACTTCAAATTGTGTTGAAGATCTGGCAATCCTGCTGACACACTTTGGTATGGAATACAGTAGCCTGGCCCTTGTCATTCTATCTCAGTCTAAGTTACCTAAGTTGCCCCCAAACAGGTGTGGTCTCTGAAAGGTCAAGGTGGGCTGGAGGAATTCTTTCTTTTGTTATCGCTTTGGTTTTTCATTTCTTAATCTCGATAGAAAAATGGAGAAGACTAATGATACATACACAATTGTAAGCCATGTGGACATCCCTAGTTCTAGTGTTTAGTACGTGAAACTATTTGGCCTCTTGCACTACTAAGGCCTGAGGATGAAACCATTTCTTGTCAGTACCTTCAAAGGTATTAATACGAAGGTAATAGAGGTTGAAGTTATGGCTTTGGAGGAAAATAATCTGGACTTCTAGATCCTGAGTCTTTTCCAAAATACATATGGAATGTGGGCTACTAGAGTTTATAATCTATGATTCCTTGGCACTTTTGTTCCTTTTTGTAAAAATGTGTACAATACTAGTTAGAAGAATAGCCCATTAGGAAATATCATCTTCTTCATGAATGGATTCTGTAAATGTAACACTTGGCCATAAAATCTCCCAATCCTGATTTCTTCAGACCTAACATGTCCCAGACATCATTTTAGAGACCTGACAAATATAAAATAAAGCAAAACATCCCTTTGTTAATTAACAAAGAAGCAACTTTATTGAGAAAGTTCCTACAGTGACCAGTCAGAACCGCAGCATAGACTCGGGAGCTGATACTGTGACCCCAAACGGCCCACAACCTAGGGTTTTTAATGGCAAAATCCATGAGGTCAACCGAGATGTGGGCTTTTGTGTTGGTCTCAGGTTACCCAAATGGGAAAGCATATCTGCCTAACTCAAATCTTGAAATATTTTCTTCTCAACCACTTTGAAGAGCTATGGAGGAGGGGAAGAATTAGAAGAGACACATGCAGTCTGGCTTTCCAATAACAGGTACTTAGAACAAAATTTTTAAAAATCATATTTGATCTTCAGGAAATCAGCCTTCCTGGCTCCCTCCCGAATCTCTTGTAACTCAAGTTTTATGGCTGAGCCATTTCCTACTCTAGTGTGTAGGATGGACATGTGTCTTTTATGTAATAGAAACTGCTTCCTTTGCTTCCTGATTGATGGATTTACTATCAGCTGTCATCAGCCCCAAAAGCCCAACTAGAGATAGCTGGTCTGGTCCCTAGCTACTTTCTCTGGATTTCTGAACTTTAAACCCCTAGTGATAAAGCTAAGCAAAAGTGCTTCCTTCCCAAACGAAGCACCCGAATTCATGCAAATAAATCCTAATGTTGTTTTCCTTTGAAACTGCACTTCCTTATGGTTGCTGAGCTCCGGTCAAGTCCAGAGTGGCAAAAGAGCCTTCACAGGAATCGTGGAGGTTCAGCTTGCAAAAGACAGGAGAAAGGGAGTTTAATTAAAGCAGGCCTCCTAGAGGCTTTCCACATGCTCCTGTGTGTGGAGTCCCTTCTTTCTGCTGTATATTTTCTGTGCTCCTTGATTGATCACGTAGCAGGTAGTGATGACCGTGAACTCTGGGTACCAGATCAGCACAGATTTGTATTATGTAGTTGAAACTGAGTGATGAGTACAGAGAGATTAACAAGATGATTCTACTTCTGTAAATATTTGGAAATAAGCTATAATTAAAAGGATTAAAAATGATCCATGGATTCTGGAGTAAAAGAGTTTTGGCTGAAATTCCAACACAAGCAATTTTCTCATTGTGTTACCTAGACCAATTATTTAAATTTTTGGAGATGTTATTTCCTCATCAATAAAGTGGAGATAGCATCTATCTCAAAGAATGGTTGTGAAAACTAAATAAGATAGTGAAACAAGGTTAGCCCAATGACTGACCCATTAGTGCTTGACAAATAACAACTTCCATTCTTGCTGTTGTTGTTGTTTTCTTCGTAGTTAGCATCAGTTTCTCCAAAGGAGTGCAACAACTTGGATCAGCTTCAAATACATTCCATCCAGTTCGATTCCACACTCACATAAGAAAAACAAATATTCATGGAGCTCTTTTGAGGTTCTGGGCACTTTTTAGGAGCTAGAGAAATCAGGGCAGCCAAAAACAATACAATCTTTTCCCCTGGATAGCTTATATTATGATGGTGGTGGTGAGACCAACAATAAATAAAATAAATTGTATGGGGAAAATATACGGAGAAGATTGAGTATTGGAGCTGCAATTATGGGATGATCAGGTAAGTCCTCAATGAAGAGGTGACCTTTCTGCAAATATGAGAAGAAGGTGGCAAATATGAGCCATGTGGATATCTAGAGAATTTTCCTACAATATAAAGTAATATATTTTGTCTAATGATTGCTCCATTATGTGCTCTGAGTTCATACATTAGCTCTTAACTTGTGAGGTTTCTTTGTTTTATATCACTATGGGCTCCTTCCAAAGCTTAGAGCATGCATTTTCACTTTCTATTTGTGCTGGTTCACATAGCTCTTGGCTCAGTATTGTGCGTAGGTTAAGAATTCAGTAATTGTTTGTAGAAAATAAACCCACACCTATCTTTCCTAAAAGTAATTTTTTTTAAAAAAGCAGAAATGGCAATGTATAGATTTATAGTAAAACCCATACTTATATAAAAGCACTCACCTTTTCTAGGTTTTGTCAGCTTGATATTTTCAATGAAGCACAAACTAATTGTAGGGAAATCTGCAGTTCAGGAAGGTTCTTTGAAGGTAAAGGAGGGCATGATGTAGCAAGAGGAGGGAGAGACAAGAGAGGGTTTACATAAGACATTTAAAATGTCTGAATGTAATTCTGAATTAGTTATACATTGTGTAACCTTAATCAAAATCAATAGTGTCACTTAGATTCGAGTTTTTAAAATCCTAACATATGTTTAAAGATTACAGCCAAAGAAGCTGAAATAAGGATATTTTGGCTTCTCTTAGAACGCAATCAACATGATTTTCTGCTCTGGATTTAATTTATAAATGAGTCCTGTTTGTCAACAAGATCGTTTTGGTAGTTGAGCCCTTCTGTTACCAAACCTCCCAGAGTAGAGTCCCAGACAGTCCTATCTCAGGCCAAGCCCTTGTGCAAAGAGAATATTGTGAAATGATGGCAGAATAATTCATTTGGTTGCCTAAACTCTCTTCAAGAAAAGAACCATAGCCAACAATGGGAAATTACCTTTAGGATGGTAAATTATTATCTGTGGGTTTGTTACAGACTCAAGAAATCAGACATACTAATCATCTTCTTTAATACTAATCTCCTGTGTTCTGCTGTCCTGATAAATTATATATATATATATATATATATATATATATATATATATATATATATTTGGTGGTACTACTGAGGCTTGCTTGACATAAGGCCTGGTCACTGTCCCTTAGCATTTTTTAAGGCTAGGACACAGCTACAATTCTGGCTTTTTGAGATTATCTGGAGATAAGAACTTCAAGGGCTTTCTTGGTAGTGCCCCCCCACCTCCCTCCCACCAGCTGATTTCCAACTGTGATTCTCAGATCTCAGCCTTCTGAGTAGCTGGGATTATAGTCATAAGCTAGCAGCATCCAACATCTTTTGAACTCTTGTCTCCATCTTATGTCAATATAACTGCTTCTCAACTTGGAGATGGTGGAACATTGATCATTATTTTAAACAGAGGTGTCTACACTGAGATGTTTTGTACTCATACAGCCTGATGGAGTAACACATTGTGTAGCTGCTACTCTCCAGAGAGACCTTCACAAAAGCAGGTTGTCTATCTCCTGTCTCCTAAGGCAAACTCATGAATAAACCATCTTAACATTAAGTCGTGTGCATAAATAATTTAAGATCGGCTCGTGAGGGAAAAGGAGAGGAGAGTATGTGGGACATCATCAGTATGCTCTCAGCCGAGGTTTGGGAAGAGCTTTGGAGCTTCACAGCAGGTGGTGTTGGCTACCAAGAAGAGCTTGTAGCAGGTATAAAGTTCAACTACACAGAAATCCCTGTATGTGGCATAGGATTGTTTTCCTTCCTCCAAGTCAGCTGGAAATGGCTAGGATCTGGTCAAACTCAAGATCCACAGAATGTTCCTCTGTTTTCTCTTTTGATAAGCAGACTTCAAATTAGTACAGCTAGGACAAGTGTTCTTCAGAAATGAGGGTAGACCCTTAATTCCCTACCTAGAAGGACCCAACCTACATCCCTTAAGTCTTTCAACTGAGAGGCTGCTGAAAGAGGAGCTTGCCCTTCTTATTTCTGATTGTTTCCTTTCCTCACAAGACTGGAGTGATATGACATTTACAAAAATGTCTTTTCAAGTCGATTTACCCATCTGTTTTCCTAGAACAGTCCCTGTCCCTTATTCTCTTCCCCTTCTACATATATTTCAAGTGCAGCTCTTTCTGCTTATGTCACACTTTTCTCCAATCTCTTTCCCTTGTTCTTTGTCAGCCAGCAAAATATCTTTCTCTTCTCATCTTCAAAACAGCCTACATGCCATCTGCCAAGGTTGGCAGGCTCTGGTTCTCTCCTCTCTTTTCTCTCCTGGTGGGAGTTGGTAAAGCAAAGCACGCAGTTTCCCCCTTGGAAGCAGCTAGAGGCAAAGTAGGCCTTCTGGTGATTCTTCTTCCTCGGTGGACGTCTGCTTCACAGAGTGGGAAGCTAGATTTGGGATCCCAGAAAGCAGCTTAGTTTCAGATAAAGTGTTACACCATAAGTTATGGTTAAGAGAACAGACTCTAGGATCAAAATTGTCTGGGTTCAGTTCTAGGCTACACTAGTTATGTGAATGTGATTATGGGTGAGTCATCTTAACGGATGGAAGTCTCGCCATTATAGAAAATACAGATGATTTTTTTTAACTTATAGGTAGTAGTGAGGATTAAATGAGAAAATTTAGTCCTTAATATGGTTTCCTGGCTCATAAATGTTAGCTTTGCTTATTACATTATCCTCAATGAATGGATGAAAGGAAGAAAATCTCCCTTACCCTTTGAGAAAACTACGTCAACACCTTCATATTTCATAATGCCCTGACTGTGTCATTTATGACACAGTCATAAGGAGCCAGAGATCATTGCCCCTACAGGAAAATAGAATGTTTCCATAGGCTCCTCACTCACAGGGTACTCCTGGGGCTGGGAAGGTGGCTCAATGGTAGAGTGCTTGCCTTGCATGCATGAGGCCCTGGGTTCGATTCCTCAGCACCACATACATAGAAAAAGCTGGAAGTGGGTGTTATGGCTCAAGTGGTAGAGTGCTAGCCTTGAGCAGAAGAGCTCAGAACAGTGCCCAGGCCCAGAGTTCAAGCTCCACGACCAACAACAACAACAACAAAAATCCAGAAATCTCTACGCTGAAAAGTTCTATCGAAACTTGCATTCTACCTAATTGAATGAGTGGTCATTTGAGCATAGAGCGTTTGAGAAACTAAATTTCCGAGGGAGTCAGGGCTTGGTTGGGAGAGCTTGTTTTAATGGCAAGTTCTGTTCCTTATTCTGTTTCCTCTGGGAAATGTGTTACTTAAGACATCTCACACTAAACTGGATAAAATTCTGGAGAACATGGGGATGAGAACAAACGATAGTAGCCCTTGGGGACATAATACTTAACGGCCTGGCAGTTCTTTTCCAAAACTGGTTCATTTGATGTCCCTGTCTCTCACCTGTAATGTGTACAGAAGAAATTTATACTGGAAATGCCAAAAAGGTGATGTTTTTCAAGCTGCATATGTTTCAAGCTGGAAATGTACAGATCTCTTTTCTATGGTATAAAAATATATTTTTTCTTATGCTTTTCTTAATGTATCTTTTATAACCTTATATTAACAAATACAAGATTATAATGAAAGACCATATTTCTTTCAAATAGGTTTAAAAAGTGTCATCAATCAATTGCAATAATGAAAATAATGGGAACCAACTTTAAGCATCAAGTTCATGTTCACAGTGGAGCAATTATTCCAGTAATTGCTCTGCTATGAGAAGATATAATAGGGGTCTTGTGCAAAGCTCCTGTCCCTTCATTACTTCCTATCTTTGGTGCAGAATCCTCACCCATCTCCTAAAAATTAAGAGTGTTTTAACTCGAACCTTCCCAAATATGACAAAGGACAGACTTTTGCAATTACACAAGAGTCGAGGCCCCCTGCATATCTCATTAGCTTCTAATTGTTCCTGTGCAAGTCTACTTCCACAGTGGGTGGATGGGACTGGTGATTATCCAAGAGTTAGTTGGAGAAGGAATCACTTTGCAGAAGCAAAGGTGAGATCACAAAAACACACTGTGAATGCTTTCTGGTCCCATATTCAGTCTGACTCATTTTTCCCCATTATTGCACTGCTCTGAGTGTGCACATATATATTGGTTTGTGGAGAGGAAATGAGCCTATCCGAGCTCTAGTCTTATTAAGAACATCACTCATCTCCCTGATACAACTGAGTTTCAACTTTCATTACTATTACTGACCAGTTGCTGGACCTCATGTTCAACTTTAGATTAATAGTAGATGAGAACATGACTAAATGCAATTTGCAGCACACTTAAAACTTATTTTACCCCAGACCTGTCACAAATATTGCATAGAAGAAGTGAACAAAGGGCAAACAAAGTACATTTACTCAGCCAACATGCTGAAATGAATGGGTTACCAGAAAATTGAAAGCATATGATGGATCAGAAAGTACCGTGAATAACTAAAACAAAAACTAGGCTTAGAAATACTCAGTGCTGGATAACCAAAGAAAACTTAGGTTTGACTGAAAGGGTAGAACGAGATCACTAGGGCTGCGAGGAAAATCTATTGCATGTAACTACCCAGTAATAATAAAACACTACCCATGGGGCATAGAGGAATTTCCGAGGAGGAAAAGCAACCGGGCAGTGAGGAATAAACTATTTATGCCTACATTCAATGCAGTGAGAATTAGGACAAGCTCTGACCACCTTCTCTGTGTGTCTAGATAAGGATCTTAGTATAACTAGTTTATTTTGTCTACCTCATCGTTAGAAGCAAGGAGGAAAGGATAGGGGAAGGGAAGGTTTCAGATGCCCCAATAGCACCGCATGTTTCCAAAGCAATTCTGATCAGCAGTAATAAATGACTGGATGTGAGCAATTTCAAGCCATTTCCCAGGTGGTGAGGGGGAGGGATTAGAAAAGACAATTAGACAAAATCATCTGTGTTATCTTATTGCAAGCAAATATCTGCCTTGTGTTAATGGCCTTTATAGGACCCACAGAGGTAATACTAATAGAATTACAGGGGCGATGGCCAGGAATGCTCAACAGGCGTCTGTGGTAATTCACTTAGAAGAACGTCCGGGAACCATATAATTGCATGAAATTCTTAGTTGCCCCTTGTTGTGTGATTTAACCAAATACTTATGTGTCTTTCTTCTCAAGATTATGCAGAGAAAACCCCCCATATGTTTAGCGTGCACCCTCACCCAGGGCTGGGAACTTTACAGCTGAGACTGTTGAAACGGCCAGCTATTCCAATTATTCTATTTCATTTAGAAACAACTAAAGCTCAAGGGAGTAACTTGCTTAGAGAAGTGATTTGCTCAAGGTCATTGGTAAAAGCTGTGGCTGGAACCTAGCTCCTATTCTTCCCAGTCCATATCTCTGGACTTTTTACCTGCCACAATTGCAATGGAAATGCTGGAATTAGGACTAGACAGAGTGACACGTGAAGAGGATGCTAATGTTGCTTATGGTATGTTTGGCTACAGATCTTACTGTTTGTATCATTCAGAACAGAATAATACTGGTATTCTTTATCTCCCATCATTATTCAGTATGAGAGCTTTTGAAAGCCCCCCCAACACACACACACACACACACACACACACACACACACACACCATATCTTTTTTCTAGTAACATTTCTATAATAACTTGTAGGAAAGCACATTTCATATTCCTTAATACCCTAAAAATCATTTTCTATGATATGATCTTAGGCCTAGTACCTTCCACAAATAGGATATTTTACTTTGACATTGTTTTGTCACCCAATTCAAAGAGGATAGATAAGGTGTTGTTTTCTCCAAGAAAATGTTTCTGAGAACCCAGTTCTAGGCCCAGGACACAATGTGGTGTTCTGGACCCTGCCTCAAAAGAACCTCTATAATTTAAATGGATAGGATCACAAAGAAGATGAGACATGGCATGCTCGTCTGCCTGGGATCAAGAAAGGGGACGAGATGCATTCATAATTTGCAGGCAAAACTTGGTGTCGAACTATTCAATGTATCAAATCTTCCTCTAGCCCCCTTTGTCTGTCATAAGCCTACCTTAATAAACCTTCCTGTTCCCCTGAACAGCTATCCATGACTAAGAAGATGTAACTTTTTCTCTATACGTATATGAAACTCATGCATATTTGCATATGGATAGAAAATGCAGGCCTATACATTGATAATGCTCTGAATGTACCTGTTCACGTATGTGTGCGCATATGCAGGCAAAACATACACATACGAACCTACATGACCAGTAACAGTTGATCCTTCAGTAGTTTATGGTACCATTCAGAGTGTCCATACTCTCTCCAGTGCCATTGTTCTAGTTAGAACATTCATCTTGTCTAGGCCTCATGTCAAAATAATTCACACTCATTCATTTTCTCATTGTCTCATCAAGCACTTATTGATCAAGACAAGCAATATGGCAGGTCCTCTGGACCTAGAATTTTAAAACGGGATGCTTAGCATCCTTGAGTTATAGCCATTGGCTTTCCTAAACAAGCGCTTTTCCTCTTCACTGTCCTCTTTCATATTTACCAGCTTTGGTTCTGAATGACTTATCTAAACATAAATTATTCCCTCAAAGGACAAATATTTGCCACCATTAATTATATTTACAAGAATGTGCTTCGGGTCTTGGAGACACTTCCAATAATATTATTGGGTCATTGCCACATCCCTGGAATAAAACCGTGTGCCTATGGGACTCCCTTGATGAGCAAAATACTTCTTTTGACTGTTTCAATTCTAGCATACTTCCTAGAATTTTCTGTATTTTATAATCTGATAATATGCTCAAAACTCAGCTATGGCTCTAGGAAGACTTATAAAGGGCAAAGAACCCTCTTTTTCATTTCAGTAGCTTTCTCTGTCTTTAGTGCCCACTCTCAGGCTCAAAACATTGAGTCTTTTCGGTGTTATTTCTTACTCCATCTGGGAATGAGTCTCACGTCTCCTGCACACTGGCTTTGTGGCTCTAGGCAAGTCATTTAACTCTTTTGAGCTCAAGTGAATTCAAGCCTATACCTGATTCCTGCAGTGCAGGAGGGAGCAAATCAATCTGTTCCTGAAAAACAGCTGGCAAAGTGTAAAGTCACTCTTGAATAGCAAAGGGCAAAGCCCAAATCATTGACCAGCAAGAAACAAGGCATGGCAAAAGTCAAGTGGAGAAAATGTTTGGGGGCCAGGGGTTCCCATTGTAGATGATCAGCCAAGATGGCCCCATAGACAGTATGGTTGATCATGCAGAGGCCAGGAGCAAACAAACCTGGCAGATGGCATTTTGCTGAGATGTTGCTTCCTCTTTGAGCTGTTGCCTCAAAGCATTTGTAAAGAATGATACCTTCTTCACTGGGTTATTTTAAGATTTTGATGACACACTGCATATGAAAGTGCTTTGAAAACTGTAAAGTGCTCTACAAATGCTAATTTCTCTATCTACCCCTTTTCAAAACTGCTCAAAGCTGGCAATTTATAGTGAGATAAGAGAAACAAATTCATGGTCAGGAGTAGATGACTGATAAATTTGAATGAAATGCACTTTTTAATGGATTTCATCCCCTAGCCCAGTTGTGCCAACCCAGATATACATTAGAATCGTCTAAGGAACTTTGATCCCTAAGGCTCAGCCCTAACAGACAGAAATCAGTCTGAGGAGGGCACAGGTTTAATAGTAGATTCTAATGTGTTGTGTGGAGGCAGACTTACTGCCAAAAGAGAACATCTCTTATGTTGAAATTTAACAAAAACAAAAGAAAACAAACAAATATAAAAACTTGAATACCCTTCCTGAATCCAGAGAGACCTCCTCCATGTACCTTCACCGATGCAGAAGACTCTACATTAACTTTCCTATTCAAAACATGTTCACTGGGCACTTTTTCAGTATCATGGATATACTGGGTTATTAAAGAAAAGTAATACAATTCCTATCCTTAAGCTCACAGTCCATGGAACACGTAAGTATTCATGTAAGGTGTAAGTAGTTACAATTTTGCTGGTAATGTCTAGAAGGCAAAGAGGCTATTAGGTAAAGGACTCCAAATGATGCCAGGAAATATCAAAAGAGCTTTCCAGCAAATAGAAGTTTAAAACAAGTGATGATATACATGTACAATTTTGAGAGGCGGAGAACAATGACATCCAACATTCATTAGACAATTAGCAGAACTGCTCTGAGCACGTTATCCTGTCACTTATGTAATTGTTCGAATGACAAACTTATAGGGTATGTGCTAATAATATTAATCCTACTTGTATTAAAAAAAATGGTGCCTCCCATAGCAGCATTACAACCACCTGCATGGGAACTTGTTAAGCATACACATTCTCAGGCCCTATTGGTAACTCAGTTCCCTCACTCCAACCCCCCCTCCAACAATTCTTCTGTATATACAGGCTTGAGAACCCATACAGTAGAAGAGCTGAAACAGATAGGTTAAGTAACCTGTTCAAAGGCATACAGACACTAACTGGCAAAGGAGAATTGAAATCCAGGCAGCCTCTGTCAGACTACCTATTCATACTCATACTACAGAGAATTTTCCCTTAATCCCCACTCCCCTAATTCATATGTTGGTGTCTTAACCCCTAATAGGATGTTTCTGGAACTGGGATCTTTGGAAATAATTAAGATCAGAAGGTTGTGGGCCTGTGTGGGGCGGAGTGGGGGGCTGGGGGGTGGATTTTTATTTCTCTGTCATGTGAAGACACAATTAGATAGCCAAGGTCTACAAGTCAGGACGGGAGCTCTCACCAGAAACTAAACTCTGCTGGGACTTCACCTGCAACTTTCTAAGCTCTAGCGCTGT
Organism: Dipodomys ordii; assembly: GCF_000151885.1. Lineage (NCBI taxonomy): Eukaryota > Metazoa > Chordata > Mammalia > Rodentia > Heteromyidae > Dipodomys > Dipodomys ordii. The sequence continues at coordinate 7,518,902 of NW_012267243.1, read as the reverse complement.
GAGAAAGTGCATTTCTGTTGTGTAAGCCACCCAATCTATGGTATTTTGTTATGGCAGCCTGAGAAGTCATTTGGTTTAACTTTTTAAGGGGAACTTTGCATAGCAGGAGAGAGAATGATTATTTGATCCTCTTCACTAGTCACTTAGGAAGAGGGAGGTACTTGTAGAAAAGGACAGAAGATAGGAGAGAGCCTAGAATTGACTTGAAGCATGGAATGAACAGCAGAGAATACAGAAGAAAGACACAAGAGGAGTGAGAAGGTGCAAGAACTAAAGCTAGAGATTGAAGGCAGATTCTAAAGGCCCTCGTAGGCAAGGGAAAAGTGTTTACACCTTTTATATTAGGAGCCACTGAATGGTTTTAAGCATGTGAGATTTACATTTCAGGATAGTAACTATTAGGGGGAAAGAGTGGCTATAAACATGATTTTGGTGAGGAGAGTACATCGATAAATTAAGAAGCTGTTGCAAAATCCTAGTTCAAAGCAAAGGAAATAAACTGAAGTCATAGAAGTTTAGGTATAAATACAAGATGCATTGGGATTTAGATGCCCAGGGACTATATATAAATGTATGTGCATATATTTATATGTATATATATGTTCACATATAATATAAACAGACATGCAAATTCCTATAGATTGCTTAAAAACATGTATTACTCAATGAGCATTTCTGATTCAGACAAGTGAAACTGAGGAGGGAAAGAAGAAATAATTACTGTTCCCGCATGACTCTGTATTGTTTCACTTATTACAATGAGCATGTGGTGCTATTTAATTTTTCAATAAATCCAGTAATGCTGGTATATGCACTTACACATGTGTTTTGTAGCACGGATGTGAGGCCTTGGTTTAAGAGATGAAACTGGAGAAATTGCCGAATGGTACTTGTAAATACTCTAGGATTTCAGAAACCTTGAGAACTAGAAGGAAAGTTCTCAAACGATGGCAGGCTAAGCCATCCTTTTTAAAGGACAAACAGAAGGCCTAGTCAGAAAAGGATCCAAAGTGAGCCCAAGATCCAGAGAAAGGGGATTCTTCATCCCTCCTTGTCTCTCCAGGTCCTTGGGACATATACCAGATAGTCTGTCATATAACAGCTGTTGGGGGAAAGAATATGCTTCAGAAAAGGAAGTGACACCAGTATTACATTATGCTGGAGAATTTGGGTTAGCCCCACAAAATGACTGCCCTTTAAATTGACCATCAGGAATTTTATGAAAGACCCTATCCCTTCTCAGGTATATTTTTATATCTGACATCTCCCAAAAAGAATTCTATGTTCACACACACACACACACACACACACACACACACACACACACACACACCATTGATGTTATATTCTATTTTTGATCCTTAGGTAATATTTTAGGAAAGGGGGAAATAAACCTTAGAGATGCTTCACTCATGGCAAAAAGGTAGTGGGAGAATGAAGGAAACAATATTTACAGATTTTTCACTCATTATGTCTTATTGCTCCCGAATGATTATAGTCATAAGCTTCTAAGCTTAGCACCATGCTAATTCTCTTAGAAAGAGAACACTGTAGGCCAGATTTGAGGAAAATCAATGACCTTTTTACACAGCAGGGCAATAGTTTTGGTTTCCAAATTTGGCTACATGAGAACACTTCTTGTTTGACTTCATTATTTATTATTATTATTATTCATCTGGTATTGGAGCTTAAAGTCAGTTCCTGGCCACTTGTTTACTCAAGGCTGGTATTCCCACCAATTGAGCCACAGATTCATTTCCTGCTTCTTCATGATTAATTGGAGATAAGTATCTCACAGACTTTTCTGTCCAGAGCTAGCTTTGAACCTCAATCCTCAAAGCTTAGCCTCTGAGTAGCTAGGATTATAGACAAGAGCCACTGACACCTGGTGTTTTGTTTGACATTTTAAGAGTAACTTTGCACAACATGAGACCAGCAGAGAGAGTGATTATCTGATACTGTTTGTTCATCAGCTCTCCTTTTGAGGCCTAGCTTGCAAAGTTAGGAGATGACTGAAGAGGCCACCAGCCCTCCCCAGAATGTCCCAGGCAGACTGGAATTAAAGGCTATTTTAAGGACACAGTCGCATATTTAGTAACTCATAGCATCTGATCTGTATTTTCTTTGTGTTCAAGTGGAGTCCATTATGGTACAGCCAACGTCCTTCCTCGCCTCTTTCTTCAGTGGAGACACAGAAAAGGCTGAGAGCGTTTTCATGGCGAAAGGACTTTCTTAGCAATCTAATTTTAAAATTGTATTTAGGTTGAGAAATTTAAGGTCAGGCATGTTCTGAGATTGTTTTTCTCATGTCCTATAAAAAGCAGGCTGGGAAAGAATTTGAAAAAAAAGTCTTTTTTAAAAAATGCACATAATTCTAGAGGTTGGCCAAACCCTTTTCTTTCCTTATACTCTTCCTCAGACAGACACAGATAGCCCTCCAGGTAACACACATCTAGAATCGATCCATCGCCAACCATCTTCACAGCTGCCCTCCAACTCCAGCCACCATGGCCTTGTATGTGGGCCGTGGTTGTGACCTCTCAAGTACTCTCCACTTTCATGCTTAGCCTTCTAGGTTCTATTCTCAGCGTAAAAGCCAGACAAAGCCCTTCCCAGCACCATGTCTCTTACATTCCTACCAGGTGTAGAAGACTCTGGTCACCACTGACTAACATGACCTTATTTCCTCCTACTCCCTAACTCGGTATTCTGTAGCCATTCTAGCCACTTTGCCATTCATTTTGTTGTTGTTGTTGATCTTTTAATTCTGTATGCTTAAGTAGTTGCATAAAGGCATTTCAGTTCGACCTGCTAGTTTATGAGTAGAATGCATCTTGATCAATGTCACACCTTTCAGTGTTTTTTCAGTGCTTTTCTCTACCCATCCTAACACCAACCAACCCTCACGTCCAGTTCGATTTGCACATACATTCATTGAATCATATGACTGTAGTCTTTGTCACTCCTGTACCAAGGAAAACAAGCTCAACCTGCATTCATTCCTCCCTCAGACTGGCATGCTTTTATGCCCAAAATACATTCTTTAGGATTCTATCTCATTTACTTCAAGTATGGACTCAAACACACCTTTTACTTGACTAGTCTAGATACACTACCACTCCTCACTAGTGCTCTGGGTCATCTTACCCTGCTTCATTCTTCACAGCACTTCTTAAAACCAGGTGCTTTATATATTTGTTATTGATATATTTGTGCATGCACTCCTCACTAAAAGATAAGTAACATAAAATTTTAGAAATAGCTGAGTAGGGCATAACAAGTAGTGATAATGTGTATAAGTATATGAAATATAAAGGATATTTATAGAGCCTCATAGTTTATAGAGCAAGCATTGAGTAATACTTGAGCATCCCTGAGGGGTAGAAGGGTAAACTCATAACAGCTCACCCATACCTGTGGTTTATTTTTTCTCCTAATGTATTCCTCTTTACATTAGGTTGGGCTTCTTCTGGCAATTCCAGCTTCATAAAGTGTATCATGAAGGACAATTTCTTCAATAAAAGAGAAGGTGGAATGTTTGTCCAGTTTTATCCTGAATCTATAAAATGATGCTGTGCCTGTCATTGGAAGTCAGAGATTTTGCATTATTTCTCTTGGTGACCTGCATAATAAGGAATATGTTACTTTCCTTATAGATAGATACCATTAAAAATCCCCTGCTTGAAAGATAGAAAAATTCAATATTTACCTAGCTGGGTCTCTTTTTGCTGAGGCCTAGGCCCTAAAATTCCATGGTTGAACCTGGACTGTCAAAGTTCACTGGGAAGAACTAAGAGCCAGCTATAGCCTACATGTGCTGATAGGAAGTGAGAAGCCATATTCAATTTCCTTTTCATAGATCTGAGGGGCATACTGAATGACTCTAATGGAGTAGGTAATATGTTAGGTACTAAGAATAAAATGATGAGCCAAAGCAAGTAATATTGCAGCCTTCATGGAGCTTATGGTCCAGTAAGGAAGACATTTTTTGGGGGGAGGGGGCCGGTCATGGGGCCTGAACTCTGGGCCTGGGCGCTGTCCCTCAGCACTTCAGCTCAAGGCTAATGCTCTACCACTTGAGCCACAGCGCCACTTCCAGCTTTTTTCTTTTTTTGCTTATGAGGTGCTGAGGAATTGAACCCAGGGCCTCATGAGTGCAAGGCAAGCGCTCTACCACTGAGCCACCTTCCCAGCCCCAGGAAGACAAATTTTAACGGTGTTAAAATTGTTAAATTTGAATTGATGCAAACAGACATATAAAAGTATATAGCCATGAGTAGAAGAGATAGGTTTCAGAAACGCATCATCAAGAATTTGACTTTGACAAAGGAATTCAAGGAAAATTTCCTGAAAACAGGGCTTTCAGAACCAAGAGCTGTGGCTTGAATAAGACACAGCAAAATGACCAGAGAACTCAGAGTAGTGACAGCACTAGGAGCCAAGGTCTGGTGGTTGAAGGGAACTGGACTGGTCTGAGCCCTTACAGAAGACCTGTGTGAAAGGCTGGTGCATAGCTAGAAGGGTCAATGGACCCCAAATCATCCCTGGCTGTAGATGAACAAGAATGATAAGAATCCACTGGATACCTGGTAGAGAATTGGTAATCAGAGGTAAGGAAGAGTATTAGTATTTTAGCTGAATAAGCCTGGCACACAAAGATGAACTGAAGCCAATATATATTAACTCCCTATGGGTCAAGAATCTGAATGGCTTAGACTGGTGTCTCCTGTTTCACAAATCTCCTGGCACGAAGGTGCCAGCTAAGTTCCATTCTCATTTGGAATCTGAAATACGAAAGCATTGCTTCCAAGTTCTTTCAGGTTGTTGGAAGAATTATATCCTTGTAGTTATAGGTCTGAAGGCTCTATTTTCTTACTGCTTGTGGACTGGAGATTTCCCTCAGGTCCTACAGACCACCTTAAATTCTGAGCCACATACTTCTCTGCATTCACTAAAGGACTATATGCTTCTTCAAAGTCAGCAAGACAATCTCTGTTTCCTTAGTCAGCTAGATGATGGAGTCTTTTTGTGTGTGTGTGTGTGGGTTGTGGGCTTGAACTCTGGGCCTGGGTGCTGTCCCTCAACTCTTCAGCTCAAGGCTAGCACTCTACCACTTGAGCCATAGTGCCATTTCTGGCTTTTTCTGTTTATGTGCTGCTGAGGAATCAAACCCAGGGCCTCATGCATGTGAGGCAAGCACTCTACCACTGAGCCACCCTCCCAGCCCCAGATGGAGTCTTATATAATGCAATATAATTGTGAGTAGCATTCCATCACCTTCACTGTACCCTGTAGATAAGTTACAGGTCCTACTTATGATCAAGACAGGGGCTTTATACAATGGTCTGACTCATTGCGGGTCACCTTAGGATGTGCCCAAGAATGAGGGAGCAAGAAAAACTGATGAGTGCAGAATGCATTGAAAGTCTGGATGAAGCTGGGTACCAGTGGCTCACGCCTGTAATCCTAGCTACTCAGGAAGCTGAGATCTGAGGATCATGGTTCAAAGCCAGCCAGGGCAGGAAAGTCCGTGAGACACTTATCTCCAATAAACCACTAGAAAACTGGAAGTGGCGCTATGGCTCAACTGGTATAGCGCTTGTCTTGAGCTGAAGAGCACAGGGACAGCACCCAGGCCCAGGGTTCTAGCCCCATGACCGACAAAAAAAAATAAAGAAAATCTGGATGAGTAATAGTAGTTTAGCATAGATGATAGCATTGGAAACAGAGTGATGGATAACTGTGAGTAATATTTTAGAGGCAAAATTGGTGGAAATTGGTGATGAGGAACAAGGAAGAGGGAGATATTGTAAATGACTAGTGGGTTTCCCATGAACAAGTAGATCATTGCAGGAGCTAAGGTAGATTGTGACTGATGACTTTCTAAACCACAATGTTAAGGATGTCCACAAATTGGCAATTTTTTAAAAGCTTTCCCAAATATTTCAGCATGCACCTAGAATTGAGAACCAAATGAATATATGGATTACATTGCTATTCCCCATATCAAGAGACCACTCTAAATCAAAAAGCCAGTCTGAGGTATATAAAGTTTGAGGGTATTTTGAGACATCTACTTAATGTCTTTAATTAAAACAGTACACAAATCACATGGATTAGGGAGGAAGGCCTGGGATGCAGGTCTGAATTACATATACTCTGTGGATAACAAAGAAATAAATGAAAATAAATGCCTAATAGAGAGTCAAAGAAATACAGCCATGTGGAAACATAGATATGAGTGAGGTCACTGAGGAGAAGGAAAAAGTGGCCTACAGTTGAAGTTTGAGAACCCCCAACAGTTAATGACTAATGTAAAGTGAGTCTATAAACAGTGGATCATAGAGAGAGAGAAAATATACCCCAGAAAATACAGGGTCAAGGTAGATGAGAAAAAAGGGATTTCAGGAAAGAAGTCAGTGGTGGCAAATGAACATATAGTAGTAGATTCAGATACTAAAATGCCTCTCCCCAAAAAGGATGTAAGAAAGATTAAAATTGCTTTTAACTGAACTCTAAGTTAGCGTCTGTCTATCTGTCTTTTGTCTTCACTACAAAGGTAGCAAGTGAAAAATATAGGAAAAACAGATTAACTACAATAAAGGACATTGTAACTACCTCATAAACCTACCAAATGGTATTCTGATGTGTGTGTGTTTTCACTTGAAATATGAATGCATTCTAAAAAGACATACATTGTGCTTTCATGGAATAATATATTGCAAGTGTGCTGTTTTATAACCTGTATTCTTCAATTAATATATCCTCAATGATTTTCCATATCATAAAATATTCCTATATAGAATATCTTTAAATAATTAATTATACTGAATTATCTGGTTATGTCATAATTTGCTCAAGGAATTTATGAATTGGCATTTAGATTATTTCCTCTTAAGAGCACATTATAAAATATAATATAGGTTTAGGAATGCTGGTAGGTCAACACACAACACTCTTCATCTCTATCATTAACAACTGAGGAATGAGGTCCAAGATCAGCTACACTTCTGAAAAGGATGAGCAGAGAACGTAATCTAGATCTTAAACCAAATCAGTGCCCTGCAACATGAGCCTTCTGACTGCTACCCACACATTTCATTGTGCAAAAGATGTAGAATCCAATGACTTTAGCATAGCAGGTTCTACTTCATTGTATGTGACTACAGAACAACTGTAGATTTACTAGGTAAAAGTAGATTCAAAGTTCTGATGTAATAAGCTTAAATCTTGCATATGTTTAGACATCATTAACATTGGCTTTGAAGCTATGCTACCAGCTGAAGTTGTCTGAAGCTGTTCAAAGACAATGGTATGGTGGATTTCCACTGGGAGTCAGACTGGATCAGGTGTAAGGAAGACAATGATGGACTTCCCAAAAGTTGGTAGAAAGCATTATAAGCCTCTGAATGTGTGCAGACTTTTGGGGAGGATCCTTGTAAACAGATGAAAAAGATAAGTTCTACAGATATTCAATGTAGCTTCATCCATAGAATATAAGGCTTCATACACTGAAGATGTATTGGTGTGGAGGATAAGAACACGCTGATGAATGGAAATTCAATCTATATCTAAGAGACATGTGGATAGAAGATAAAGCAGGCAAGAATAAAAGAAACAAAGAGCCCCAAAGCAGTATATAATACCTATGGTGTTAGAAAGTTAGAGAAAGACATAAGGACTGCAGGAGCAGGAGATTTCAGCTAACACTCCCACCTGCAGCAAGAGGCTCCTGTTTATGGACAGGAAGCTATAAAGTTCCAATGGCAGCAGCAGCGTGCTTTACAAAGGCTTATTTTTAGAATGCTCATGATAATGCCCCAGGAGTTGCTAGATCTGAATCAAAAACTCCAGGTCTCTACTTGCCCACCCCTTTTCTAAATAAAGGGATATTGATTGAATAATGGCCTTCATATCCTGCTGCAAATAACTTGTAAACAGGAACAGAGATGTTACCTAGAGCTCAAGTTGCTAATAGTTTGGCAGGATCAAGGTTACAGGTGCACAGGTAAGCAGAAGATAGACTCTGAGAATTCTTTGAGCCTAAAGCACAAGGAAGAAGTTGTGCTGAATTAGAAAGGGACATTTAGAGCTGGGACTGGTGGTACACATTATGTGTGCCTATTATTATGCCTATAATCCCAGTTCTTCTAGATGGGGGAGATCAGGATCTGGATTCGGGACTAGCTCAGGGCAAAAGCATGAGACCCTACCTGAAAAACAACTAAAGAAAAAAAAAAGATGGCTATGACTTAAGCAAAGCAAGAGCAAGGCCCTGAGTTAGATGCATTTAAGAAGCATGAAAATGCTGAAGAAAAACGTGGTAAGACACAGATATGCAAATGTGGACATATATACGCCCTGTGAGGATAACAGATTCCCCTGGCATTTGCTAGATCAAGAGATTTTTCAAAAGAGTGAGACTCAAGTAAGGATTCCTGGGATAGAGGCAAAGTTCTGCCTTGATTTAAACCCCAACTCTGCCATGACTTGGTTACACACACACTGGAATCTGGACTCCGCAGTTTCCTGTGTGAAACCAGGAGCATCCTGGGTCTGTCAGTCGGGGAGGCTGGCATCACCTCCGATGTGGTGTCCCTTTCCAGCCATTTTACTTTAACTGTCACATCCATGTTTTTTCCCTGGCGCTATGTTCCTTATAAAAGCTGGTTCCGAGGCTAAATTAGAACAGAACTTCCCATGTAAGACTGAGAGGAAGTTAGGGAAGAAGGGGAGCAGAATTTGGAAGGAAGGATAGAAAATCAGGGGAAGCCAGAACCAGAGAAGAAAGGGGAAAGTGAGTCATGCAGGAGTGGCCACCATTCCCAATGCTACTACAGAGGAGTCAGGTGGAGGTTAGGGAAGTCGATCCAAGAGAACAGAATCTAGAGACGACCACGTGGGCCTTGGCTCCAGACAGCCTGCTTTAGCCATAAAGTCCTGGCACCTTAAACAATTACATCATCTCTTTAGCTCCTATATTTCCTCACCCTAAAAAAAAAAGAGAGAGAAAGGATCACAGTAGAACACAATGCTTTGTATTGTCTTGTGAGTCAATGGAGACAATGTATGTAAAGCACAAAGAAGGATGTCTGGTCCCTAGCTCAGGCAGACAGTCATTAGTAAATATTATCTATGGACATGAAACCACCTCTAAGGTTTGGAGATTTGCAGAAGTCAGGCTTACTGGTGTTTGTGAAATGGGGCTAGAGGGCCAAGGATGTTCAGGGGCAAGTTTACTAGGAGGGGTTGGGTTTATGTTGGAAGTAGTTCAACAAATAAGAACAGAATGTAACTATTTTAAGAAGTGCACTTAGCTTTTCTTGTACTCATCCAACCCTGGACAGGTAGAGTCTCGCCCACTAACGATTGGAAACTTCCCTGAGAGACGTGGCTTCCCTGGGTTGAGGTCATCATCACATGCATTACTCCTCCAATGTATTCTCTCTTCATCGCCTTAGAGCCTTGGACCCTGGCAAACCACCTCAGGGGACTCTACTTAGAGTGTATTAATGTCATCCACATATGTACACAGTTCTAGAAACTCGCCTGTACTCTTTGCTTTCTGATTTTGTTTGTTGGTTTTTCTTCTTCATGTTTCCTACCCTTCACAACGGTGCTCCCTTTCAAGACAGAGGCTTTATTATCATTCTGGGGATGGAGAGGTAAAAGGTAGGAAATGGCAGGACCCCTGTGGCAGGAATCATGAAGGCTAGGTGCTGTGCAGCAATAACCAATGCCACTCACTTAGACGACAGTGTGAATGATGCCTCTTCATGGCCCTGGAAGGGAGGGAAAGATTCCAAGTCAGGATATTAAGACAACAAAACAAAGCAAAGCAAAATGGACTATGAGGATCTTTAATAGAAATTTCCGGGACAAGGCCAGAATGCATGTGCATAATTGCTCCCGAGGCTCTCCACATTGGCAGGGAGGTCAGGAGGGCAGTTCCAGCCTTTGGGCAGCTCAGTAGGGCACAGTGAGGGCCCACGGGGAAGGACAGAGGCTCCATCCTGATGATTCACCAGTGTCAAGTCCAGGGTCTGCCTAGACATCCCCACGGGGGGCCTGGCCAAGGACTAAGAACAGGGCTGCAGTTGGTAGAACATCAGTGGATGGGGTGGGGCCAGCCAATAGCTGAAGGAGAGGCTATTTGTGAATGAGTGTGATGAACTGCATCTGTTTAACTAAACCCCAGCTCTGCTGTCACATGAGTAGAGCAAACAAGTGTGAGATGCTGAGAGGACTGGAAAGGGACAATCATCTGACCAGCTGTTAAGAACGGCAGCTGAAGACCTTCATCCAGTAAGAACTGCTAAGACTCAGGTCTCTCAAAATGATAAATGAAGTAGGAAAAATGAGTGCGATGATAAAAATGAAATCAGAGGGGATATTTCTCATGCTTTGCCTTCCTCTAAAGAAAATTGCATGAAGGTGTTATTTCCCTTGATCACAAAAGTGTAGTGCATTGTTCTGTAGAAAAATGTGGAAATAGAGAAAATCATAACAAAGAATATAGGAAGTGTTCATAATTGTCGCAGATGATTCTCACTATAAATTCACTTGCAATAACTTTCTCTCAGGAGAGAACAGAATTTTAAAAAAAGGTATTTTCTAGATCATTTGCAGTGCAGGTGTGTGTGTGTTTGTGTGTGTATGTGTGTGTGTGTTTGTACGTACACGTGCACTCGCGTGCAGGGAGGAAATGATGAAAGAAAACACTATATCCTTTTATTATGATTGTGGTAAAGAAGTCATAATATCAAATTCACCAACTTGTTCCATGTCACAGAGCTGTGTGGGGCAATGTCTTCTGTCTTCTAGTTCTCGCCTCTATCATAAAAACAACCTGGCCAATTAAGTTCTGTCTTACGCTTTCCCCTGTGGGAACATCCTACCGTGTACTTTTCATATTTAGTCACCCGGTTCTTGAGCCATGATTTATGTGAGGTAATCTGATAGTTAGAAGTCAAAAACTAGGAGCCAGAAGTAAAAAATTTACATAGAATCACACCTCACTCAAAACATTTATGCCTTCAGCACCAAGATGAAAGAATTGCTGCTCCTCATCACACTATTGGTATGATCCATGCATATACATATGGCAAGTAACATACATGCACAGGAATGAAACCACAAGACATAAGGGATTTATACAAACAAGGAAATTCTGTATCACTGTGTTGTTCATCATGGTAGATGCTACTACATGTAGTTATGGCGTACTTAATGTGTATCTGGGCCACTAAGAATTCATTTTTCAATTTTTATTGAATTTCAAATCAATGTTAAAACTTCAACTCAGGGCTGGGAAGGTGGCTCAGTGGTAGAGCGCTTGCCTTGCATGCATGAGGACCTGGATTCGATTCCTCAGCACCACATAAGCAAAAAGAAAAAAAGCCGGAAGTGGTGCTGTGGCTCAAGTGGTAGAGCACTAGCCTTGAGCTGAAGAGCTGAGGGACAGCGCCCAGGCCAAGAGTTCAAGCCCCATGACTGGAACCCTCCCCCCAAAAAAACCAACAAAACTTCAACTCAATTCAGAAGTTAGGAAATTTTAAACGCAGATATGAGAATCTGTTTTTTTTAAAATAGTAAAGTAGATATCTAAATAGAGAACAAAGTCTTTCTGATGGAAACTTAGCAATTAAGATACATGATAGGTATAAAATACACACTAGATTTCAGACTCAGTAGAAAAATATCCCAGTAATAATATTCTTGCTTTCATGCAATTCCAAATATTTTGGATTGACCATAGTGAATAAATATAAAAATTAAGTGCATCTTCACATAGTATATTAAATACAACAGCAACAAAGATAAAACCTCTTGTATCCAAATCTTGGGGTTCATTTGTCACTGTATTTTATTCTGGTGCCCTGAATCTTGTATATACATTTTTCTAATTTGAGGAGGGGAAGGGAAATAACAAAATGATGAAATGAGGATACAGGTTGACCCATCGTAACAATGAGATTTACAACACACTATGTTGAAAACGAATTTTACAACTTTGTTGGGGGGGGGCAAGGGAGGAGTTGGGGAGGTGGGGAAGGAAGGGATGGTAGAGGAAAAACAAAGGAGGGGTAATAATGCTCGATAGGAAATGTACTCATTACCTTACTCATGTAATTGTAACACCTCTGTACACTCTTTACAATAAAAATATTAAAAAATGAATACTTTTTAAAACTTAAAAAAATTAAGTGTATCTTAATCATTTTACTTTTGTTAGTATAACCACTAGTGTACTTAGAATATTTAGATAGTTTATAAAAACATTTATTTTATATGTTTATTTATATATTATATATTTTAATATAATATAAACATAAATAAATCATATATATATATATACTCTATATAAATACAGATAATTTAGGCAGTTTGTGTTCTACCGCTACCCTGAAGATAGCCATAGGTAACAATTTTCCAGCTGTGTCTACTAAACTATAATGACAAGGAACAAAACCTTGGACATCTTTCATTTGTTGGAATAGAATTCTGGCTTAGGCAGCAGCACAGGTATCAGAACAGCAAAGGTTTTTATTTCTCAGTTATTATTGTTATTTCGTAGGCTGGTCCTCAGTGTGATGTGTCCTCACACTGTGATTCAAGCTATGAATTTGGGGCAGGATGAGCACAGCAGGGCATCTGTGATCTGACTGGGTCCATCAGGAGGCACATGATTTCTGTCTATCATATTACGGGTGGCATTAGCTTTCACCACTTGAGTTAAGTGGAGGCTCTTCTCTGTACAATTATGAAATGTTTTTGAGCAAGATATTTGGAAATTATCAAATATCCCACTCTCCATCAAATTTTGCCCATTTTACACTGATATATTTATATATGTATACACACACACACACATATATATATATATATATATATGTCATTTGGCTCATATATATGTGCATGTATATGTGTATGTATTTATATGTAAATATATATGTAAATGTATATGTATATATATATATATATATTGCCTGAACAGATTGTAGCAAGCATGACTGTTGAGTAATTTTGTAATTTCACCACTTTTTTCCTACTTATATTGGTTCGCATTTTGCTGTAAGGACACGGTCTCTATTTTTCCTGAGTCTTGTCTGTCATTGATCTATCTATCTATTCTTCATTTCTTTGGGAGGAAATAGCACGTAGAATCAGGAGCTCAAAGCTATGAGCACTAATATGTCTATCTACTTACCTATCTATCATTTCTATCTACACATGCAGATAAAAACGTATAAATAAATATTAAGTATGACCTCATGGGTTCTTATCTTTTAATTGAATGTTACCTGTTATTTTGGTCCTAGAGGTCACAAAAGCAGCTCTGTCAAGGTGAATCTGTGTCCTTCGACTTGCAGCCTTTATTCTTTGGGAAATAATGTTTTTGCACACTGGTGTGCTGGAGCTGGCTTCACACTAGCTTATGAGATCTCACTGCAGAATTTTCAGGAAATTTGAAAGTCATTAGCATGAAGTTGATAGCATGAAATCAAGCATGGGAAGAGTATTTACATCATGGAAATTGGCAAATGTTGCAGCGAGAGCCTTTTCCCCCACAGACCTGGATGTTGAAAATTTACCAGCCTACCATGTTTCTGTTGCAAAAAGATGTTCCAAGCTCTTCTTATGCTTTAACTGCCTCAGTTCCATAATCATCCATTTCTCCAAGGGGCCTTCATCTCTTTGAGAGGATATTAGCACTTACAAACCAGACATTCAAAGCCACATGAGTGCTAACGATCATTGTAGAGCAGACAAAATATTGTAGGGTGTGTATCTGTGTATACATATGCAAGTGTTTACTTTGATTTTTTTGGTATTTTTAAATTTTTATTTTATTGTAAAGATGCTGTACAGAGGGGTTACAGTTACAGGAGTAAGGTAATGAGCACATTTATTGTTGAGCATTGATTTAAAATAAATACTTTATTTGGAAATAATTTTAGATACACAGAGTTCCCATGTACCTCATCCAGCTTCCTCTGATTTTAATATTTTACAAAAGTATGATACAATTAAAACTTAAGAAATGAGTATTGGAATTAATTAAATTAGTATCAACTAAATTCTATGCTGTATTTGATTTTCACCAGATACCCTGCTAGTATCTTTTTTTCTGTTCCAGAATTCTGTCCAGAATACTATATTGTATTTAGCATACATACGTGCACACACAGTTTTTACTTACTGGTTTGTCTTATTATCCACTCATTTCTCTATCACTTTGTTTCTCTCTCTATTTTTTACATTTAGAATTATGAGTTCATGCTTCTAATTCCAAGACCACACCACAGAATTTATTTTATATTTTGTCATTTACGTACTTACAATTGTCTTCCTGGATCATGAGAAACATGTCGTTCTCCTCATAATATTCACTTATTGTAATCCCCTGTACATTATGCCTTTCTACACTAGGCTGCTACCCAACTCCATCACCTACCCCAAATGGCTCCAGACCTGTACTAAGTTGTCACCCTCACATGGGCCTGTAGGAGTGGCTGAATTAGGATGAAAAGAAAGATGCTGTACATTTTTTATATCTTTTAGAACATCATTCTCTTAATAATAATTCCTCATGGATTAATAATGGCTGCCATGCTGAAAGTAAAGTACTTAGCATACTTCCTAGCTGAAAACAAGCACTAAGTAGAAGTTTTCAAACAGCTCTATTATTGCCATTGTCTTTTTCTTTTTCTTTTCTTTTCTTTTGGTAAGTCATGGGGCTTGAACTCTGGGTCTGGGCACTGTCCCTCAGCTCTTCAGCTCAAGGCTAGTGCTCTACCACTTGAGCCACAACACCACTTCTAGTTTTCTAATAGGTAACTTGGAGATAAGAGTCTCACAGACTTTCTTGCCCTAGCTGGCTTTGAACCGAGATCTTCAGATCTCAGCCTCCTGAGTATCTAGGATTACAGGCATGAGCTACCATGCCTAGCTTTTGCTGTTGTCTTCGAGAACCCATTAAGCATCAAACTGGAAGCCTGTGAAAAAGCAATGTGAATACAAAAAGAAAATCCTGATGTCTTTGCCACCATTATGCTTATATTCACAGCTATGCTAATATTCAGAAACATTCCATGAGCAAATTCAGGTTCACCATATTTTGTTGGCATAAGACAGACTTTCTCAACTTCAGTACTAATCATTTAGGCCATATAATGATGGTGAGAGGTGTCCTGTGCACCGGAAGTGATGTACACACATACCTGGCCTTATCCTACTGGATAGCCTACCATCCCCATGTACTCCTACTTAAAATGTCTCGAGACCTGGCCAAAGCTTCCTTGAGAGAAGAATCGCCCCTCATACCTCCCTGCTTGACAACCAGTATGGCAAACACTTTATTATCTTAAGTAAATTCTCTGTATCCAAAAGATTTTAGAAGTAAAATATTTTATTTCACTTTTAAAATTTTTAACCAGGTACTTCATAGGATTTTTTCAGGTTTTTGGACTAAAACCACAGACACGATTGAAAACTAGGCTCATAGTAATTTCACCTTAGTTCTGATGTACAAGTCTCTAACTTGATCCTCAGTCATCACTGAGGGATAGAGATGTACCAGTCCTGCTCAGCATGGAGTCTTCCTAACATGACTTTTGGCAACAGGAAGGCTTTCCATACAACATTCTCTCCAAGACTCCTTTCCTTCTATCTTCCCCTTCTTTCATTTTACATTCTACCTAAGTTTTGTATATAATCCTACTGTTGTAAGATAGAGGAACAATTTACTTTATTGACTTGAAGAGGAACCTAACAAAGAAAATTGGCAGCAACCACATTCAAAGTGATCAATACAAGTGAAACCTTCACCTCTGGACAATGCTACCATTGCCTTGACCTTTCCTCTTTTCCCTTCTAGAGAAGGGACTTCTCATATCTGAGCCATAGTTGGGACTTTGCATTCATACCCAAGATTACCCTCCACTAGTCAGATCAGTTGAAGACCATGAGAGTCTTCTATTTCGTTCAGGGTACTAATTGTATTATTCATATATATTATTCATATTCTACACACACACACACACACACACACACACCAACTTCTGGTAACTCACCATCATTACTTTAATAGGATCCTGATACATAAGCCCTAGTTGTCTATAAAATAATATAAGGGAAGGAGAGTCATTTGGCTCAAGAACTGAAGGACCAGCAGGCTTCCCATCAGTAGGTCTTCACAAATCATCAGGAGCTCTAAGTCCATTCTTTCAGAAATGGTGCCTCAAGGCAGCAATCCCAAAAGATAGACTATTAGACTCTACTGGTAAGCCCCCAAACTCAGTGCCTCCTGCCATCATATGCTTCCCTAATACAGCAACCAGACTGATTGCATCCCTTGGTTTCTGCATCTCATGCCGTCTTTCCCCACAGCTTCCTACCATTACCAAAGTCTAAAGAATGTCATCTTGTTTTGTTGTTGGTAGTTGTCAGAACTGAACTCTGGGCCGGGGCGCTGTCCCTCAGCTCTTCAGCTCAAGGCTAGCGCTCTACTACTTGAGTCACAGCGCCACTTCTGGCTTTTTTCTGCTTATGTGGTGCTGAGGAATCGAACCCAGGGCCTCATGCATGTAAGGCAAGCACTCTATCACTGAGCCAACTTCGCAGCCCAAGAATGTCATCATTATTTCAAAAGGAAAGAAGAAAGAAAGGAGAGAGGGGGAAAGGAAGGAAAAAAGGAGAGAAGAAAGGAGTGAAAGAAAAAGGGGGAAGGAGAAGGGGAAAAGGGGAACGGGAAAAGGAAAGAGAAGGAAGGACAGAGGGAAGGAAGGAAGGAAAGTAGGAAGGAAGGAAGGAAACTACACTCAGAGGGATGATGCTTCTTTCTCACTGTACTTATTCACATTCATTGAGCAGCATATAGTTTATTTTAGCTTGAGTTTGTGATGTAGTATCTATATTTAATTCTGCAAGCTGTTGAGCAACTCATATATTTACAAACACAGTCCCGGAAACAATGTGTTTGCTGGTCACATCTGCATCTGTAACATTTGGGAGCTCTGTGTTGTTTGGCACTGCTAAGGGCATTATCATTTTACATTCTGGTTGATGCCAGGACCCAAATAGGCCAGAGCCTGGGCTAAAAGTTCAGATTCAATGACAGGCCTGGCAGAAAGCCAATAGCAAGAGAAGCTTTGAGGACTACAGGTCAGAATGGAGAGTTGCCTGTCAGATATCCCTCAGGTCTGCAGCTTGCCCAGTGATGAGCAATTTCTTTGTGATTGGCTTGGGCTTATTTTGGCTTTGTAGGCTTTAAACTACAATATGTATATACAGAGGCACTGCTAGAAAGAGAGCTGGGGCTTAAGAAATGGAAGCCAGGCTGGTGCAAGGTAGCAGGGGCAGAGAAGAACTCCTTTCTAGAATATGGAACCAATTTTGGGCAAAAAAAGCAAGTGGATGGCTGAGCCAATTTCAGTGGTTAGACCCAAGGAGGACAGCTGTGCATGCCCCAAAGCAGGAGCCAGAGAGCATAATTCAGGCAAACTTGATAACAGGAAATCCATCCTAGGTGCCAAAATACCTGAAGAAAAACTCTAGGTGGCAAGTGCATTTCAGTATCAGGCAAAGGGCCTGCCATTCTTGGAGGTCTGTCTCCCTAAACCAAAAAAGAAGTAAGATATCTTAGAGCAGGAAGCACAGGAACTATCAGAAGTATAAGGCCATCACTCCTTAGCTAGAGACACCTGAGACTGGGCAGAAAGAAGGGTACAAAAACCCCGCGCACAGACTCAATTGCCTTAGAGGTATGAGTGATGAGCGTGGTCACTGAAGAACACGGCAGAAAGTTCAGCAGGCAGGGCTGTGGGACTCTAACCAACCTTAAGGTTTTGGGGATAGCACAAACGCCTTCTCAGAGGTCATGCTGACAGGCTGGCTAAACAGGAGTCACCCAGCTTCCAAGGAGCAAGAGGTTTAAGTGTGGCTAGTCAAGCTGGGAGAATAATTATAGGTTAGTCTGCTCTTGAACTCTCAGAGTTTAGGTTTTTACCTAGTTCACGTCTTTTTTGTTTTTTAAAGTAAGAGTGGCCTAAAGGAAATTAGAATCATTTCCCTTACGGAAGTCAGTGGCTTTGAGTAAGTTTGTAGGTCATTTAGGCAACATTAGGAATTTCTTGGAAGACCATTTCTGTCTTCTCCTCTTATGTTTTCCTTTATGTAAAATAAGCCAAAATCCAGATAACCCTTGACTTTGGAGAGGGTTTTGCCTAGATAAACACACTGCAAGCTGAAAAGATTGTGAAGTGCATTTACTACACCTGACTACTAAACACCATGGTTTAACAACACCATGCATTCAGGAGAATTAGTTCTTCCTCTTGTGGTCATTGGCCAATTGAGAGCTATGTCTCCCCACAGCACCTGTGTAAAAATTAAAAATCATACATTGAACCATCAATAAATCAGGGTCCATCTGTTAAAGCATCAACTTGATGGATAGAGTTTAGATCAGAGTCCAGTCTATAGCAAGCTATAACTCTAAACTTAGTCAGAGGTGATTGTAGTGACAGCTGTGATCTTAGGGGGTTTCTAATTTGAAATTTTTAGTGTACCACTAGCCCAGGTGGAAATAGGAATAGAACAAGCTCCATGCCTCGAGCTGGAAATCTGGTTGAAGCCTGGTTTTGCTCCAAACCAGCTGTGTACCTTTGAACCATTCTGTTGTCACAAGATTTTTCCTCCATTATACAAAGTGATGGAATCCCATCACTAGCTCTCAACTGGAGAGCTGTATTAAAATCTCCTAGAGGGCGCTTCAGAATAATCCAAACTATAAACATATGTCCCCACATTCTCTGTCCATTTCTGTTCCAATCTCATCTTCCCCATATCCGCTCAGGACCACACGCACTCAGGGCTGCTGGTCATCACTGAGCCAGGCAATCTAGTTTTATGATATGACTGGGTAGAAATTAATCAGGCGTCACAAAGTAGCACCCAATACACATCCCAGTTTCGAAAAAGGTTCTTCGTGAAACCTAGTTAGAGGTACAATGATAGTTGTAGATGCAGAGAGTCAGGCAGGAATAGAGCCAGAAAGCTAAGAAGTCAAGTGACCACAGTATGAAGGCAAATGGAGCCTGGACTAAATTTGCCACTACAGCCACCGCCTGAGCAGCACCAAGGGAGAGACACTGGCAACTCCTTGAGGGATCTCCATGAGGAAACCATTTTTACCTTCCTAGGCTGTTTTCCCACCTGTAAACAACAAAACAAACAACAACAAAATCCCTCGTATTGGGTAAGCTGGTGACTATGGAACACTTTCCACTCTAATAATTTGTGATGAAACAATGAAATAAAAAGAACAGAAAACACACACCCACACGGTATTCAGCACAGGCCAGGCACTTTTCAAGCTTAATAAATATGAACTCTCTGAATCTCCATACCCCTATGAAGTGGTATGGTTAGTATTTGCTTTTCCTTAAAGTCTATTCTCACAGCGACTCCAGTTTGGAACAGCTGACAGGGAGGTTACACTACCTGGAAGAGGAAGGAAGATTGGTTTTCTGGGCCACAAAACTGCCAGGATTTCTTTAAAAATAAATAAATACCTACCTACCCACCTACCTACCTCCGTCATATATATATATATATATATATATATATATATATATATATATATACACACACACACACACACACACACACATACATACATGCATATATATATATAATATAAATAGCAGGAGAAGGATAGAGCTAGCTTTGAGGAAGTGATCCTATCTGTGTAGAAATGAGATTTTAAGGGCTTCAAATTGGGCAGCTCTTCATTGAGAGATTCTCTTTGATCAACATGCTGTCCTTGCCCTCAAGAGTCTGTGAGGCTGAAGAGTCTCTCTGGTCTATACACTGAGACCCTAGCCTCATCATTCAAGGCTCTGGGCAAGTCTGTCAGCTTGTCTGGCTAAGGAAAGTACCAAGGACATTCAGGTGAGCAAGTACATAGCCTCAAATATTGACAGATAACTCTGTCCTTGATATGCGAAGGGCTGGTTATCACCTGGAAAAGCCTATAAATTTGGGGTCTCAAAGGGATGGAACCTACAACAAGGTCTAATATCTATATGTGTGAAATATGTGTGTGTGAATTTTTTTAAAGCTTATTACAGGATCTTGAGCTCTCTTGTTTTTAAAAACTTGTTTTTGTTTTGCTTACCTGCCCCAGGAGGCCAAAAGCTGTATCTATCCTGCTAACCAGATTTACTCCCATGTCTGAGGGTAGTCCTTGTGTACCAACCTTGCTTAATATCTGATTGGCTGCTTGATGGACAGTGGTGGAAAAAAAATAAATAGAGCCGAATTATAGGTCTCAGAGTCAGAATATTGAAGTTTCACATCTACATTTTGTGGAGTGGCCCACAGAGAGCTCATTTGCTTCTCTCATGCTCTCCTCTTAAAGGTCTCGAATTAATGTAAGAGCATTTAGTAAATAGTAATTACGATTAGCTCTTTCCTTTGCATAAATAATCATTAGTATTGTTGACCTGATTCTATGCAGTGAGAACATACACATCCTCACCAATCTTCAGTCATTTCCTGACTAGCAGTGGGGTAAAGCACCAAATGCTGCTTGATGGGTCTGTCCCAGTCCTGGAGATGAAGCCAAAGGTCACATCTTGTACCCTGGGATGACAGTGACAATAGAAGTGTCACACCTGCCTGGATTCAAATGGGGGATGATGGAAGCTGCTAGAGCTCTGTCAGATACAGCCAGGAGCAGGCCTGTGTTCCTCTGTGTGGCGGCAGGCAGGCAGCCCAAAGGAAGAAAGGATGTAGCCACTGACCTGAGCCAATAGCCTCTCCACCCCCACCATTGCTCATAAGAACATTCTGTCTTTTCTCCTGTCTACCTTCCCTTTCGAGGAAAAACAGGTTTTGCTCCACCATGTTGTGGATGACAAGAACAAATAACACTTCTGTGATTTTTTTTCAACTGACACTCTCAGATTTATTCAAGAAAAACATCTCCTCAACAGAGTTGGCCAATTAACCACTTAAATGGCTTGAAAACTTATTTAATGTCACTGCCTAATCACTTTAGGAAATGTCACTGCCCCAGCAGAAAAAAAAAATTCTGCTTTATACCCCACTTCTCTTCCACTCCGTTCTTCCTGAAACACAGAGCTGCCTTCCAAAGAAGACTAAACATTGAATGCTTTTCCTGTTATACCCGGGTCCTTTACATTTGCATAGAATGACGGGATTCCAGCATTGAGAACAATGGTGGAATCATCTCACCTCAAATCATTTTCCTGCTGGCTAAGATGTGGGTCCCATGGGGAAGGGTCTCATCTAAGGGCATCAACTTGTAAATAGCAAAGCAACTCTTTTTCATCATAACTGTAAGTCGTGGAATCGAGGAAGTGAGGGACAGGTAAACCTAGATGTGCCTCTGTGATAGGAGTTCCTGTGCCCTTTGCTCCCCACTCCTGATCTCAATGCTCTCACCTGCGAAAAGGGACCATTGTATTGTTCCTGTGTCACAAGACTTCCACTGGTATTTATTGACAATGGCATGATTAGCAACTTGATTAATTATAATACTTGCACACGCATAGCTTAGCCATACACTAAACTCCGCCAGGCTTTAACCCTTCCCCCTCTACAACAATTTCCCCTGTGGAAATTTTCTATTTCATTTGTCAAGACTTTACACAGATGCCTCAAATCCTAATTGCTCTATCTTTTTGATAGAGGATAAAGTCACCAGGAAGGCACAAAAGAGCCTCCATCCCCACCCCACCTCCTGACCCCCGATGCTAAGTTCTCAGAGTGGTAAGAGACATGATTCTTACAGGCGTGACTATTATGAAGATTGCATTGCCTGTTTTCATGTGGCCTCATCTATACTTGATTTTTTCTATTGACCAAACTGTGACCCATTTAATTTATGGCTTAAAGAATAGATTTGAGCTAATGCACTCAGCCAAAGAAACCCATGACTTGTTTTACTTGTACCTTTGGTGCAAAGCCAGTTTACTATTTGTCTAGGTGTAAAACTGACTTAAGTATGGTGAAAGTAAAAGGAAATGATTTGGCTTTCAAAGATAAATTTATAATGGGTTTTTAAAAAAACAGAGGAACTAGTTCAACTGCTGTGTCAATATACAGACTTATAACACCAAGATTTGCTTGTATAGCCAGCCTTAGGACAAGAAGGAAAAAAAAGAAGCATGATGCTAATTGTTTTATACTGCTGCCTGTTAGCAGTACCACGAGAAGCTGCAGAATTTAGACATTGAAATTTGCTTGACAGGTTGCTATTACAAAATTTTGAGCGATCTCACCATGCAGAATAAACAGGAAGTGACCAAAAGCTCTCTCTTCCCCTTCAAAAGTCAGGTTTTTAAATAACTGTCAACATAGCAACTATTATTTCTATTCTTTAAGGTGAAGGAATATGTTCCAAGGAATTTTTTTAAAGAAAGTTTTGAAGCTTACTTAAAACTCTTATTTCTTAAAAAAAAAGAGATTTTTTTTAAGTCAAAATGTCTTTGGATCTTGAGGAAAAGCAGCGAAGCGGAAACCATGTGATTCCCAGGCCAGGTTTTTCAGAGGCGCAGTGAGCACTGAATTCAGTCATTCTTGCTGTGCTCAGCAGACTTGGCCCAGCAATCAAAACCATTTGATTCTAAGGCTGATATTCCTATAACTAGGCAGGTTCCAGCACATTGTGAGCTCTGAAAAAGCATAATTACAAACAAAAAATGACAAGAAGCACCCTTAATATAGTTGCTTCTTCCAAGGAGCACACAGCTTTCTGCATATCTGCTTACCTGTCCTTAGGAAACTTTCCCTTGACAGGTAAAGGGAGGTTACCATCTCATTGGAAGCCTTGGAGGCCAGTCTACCAGAGGCTCGGGGCTGGCTAAAACCATGGAATTCCACCAGATATATGTAAGGACTGACTTGATGTCCAGATGACAAAAAGTAGAGACGTGACCTCTGAACCTTCATGGGTAGGAGAGTGTAGTTAGGGGTGAGTTGGGGTTGAAACTCAGTAGCACTCTTCTCACGAAACTGAGGTTCCGATTTCTTGGTTGAATAGTAAGTGAGATTGTTCACAGCTCCTAGAGGCTACTCTCAATTCCTTGCCACATGGAACCCACAGGAGTTTATAGAAGAGCTACTTGGCTTTCCTCTTCCCACCCCATCCCCATGGAAAGTGAAGACTCATCTGGGCTATTGCCCCAAGTTATTTATAAGTCTTTGTCCTTACCATCTAAGTGATTGTCTATGTGGACTTGAATGCATTCCACATTCTTCAGATCTCAAACAAAAGTTCAACTGATTGGTACTCCGATGGGGGGGGGGCGGTGATTTCCTCTCATATTCAAAGGTATTTGCCAGACACATTCAAGGGACAGGGTTTAACTAAGACATACACAGAAAGACATGAGTATCTTGGAAGACCTATTTAGAATCCTGATGTGGCTTTCCACCTCACAATGATTGCTCCCTGGCCTCCAGCACCAAGCAGCCACCATCTCCCAAGTGAATATTCTTTCTTCCATCAATACGCCTTTGAAAAACGCAGAGATGTTTTATAAGAGAAATTAATCACTAATGGTAGAGTTCCAGGTAATGTAATGAACACTTGTTTTTGTGTTTCATTACTTCGCCTAGTGTCTGGCACTTAGGCCTCCTCAATTTACATTTCTTCAATAGATGAATATGCGAATGATTAAAGGAGAAATATTTTGGGCATCCTTATCAAATTGCATTTATATAAAAATGCCTACTCTCTTCATGCACAAGGACCATTCCTCCTCTTAATTTCAAATCACTTTTTCCCCCCTGGTAATACATGCTTTCTATAAAACACTGGGGAATTTTCCTTCTTTCTATGGTTTTGTTTTTATACTTAACTTCTTAATCCAAGTGGAACTAAGTTCCTAATATTATGTGTAAAATATCCCATCCCTACTCAATTAGTCCGAGATTCTCTTGTTCATATACGAAGTTCTTACATATAAGGTTTATTTCTGGGCTGTCTTGGTTCATTGATCTGCCTGTCCAATTTGTGAGCCAGTACCACCTATTTTAATTACGAGAATTGTATCCTGTTTTAAGATCTGAGGGGTGGCAGGTGCCGACTCATTATTTCTTCAGTGCCCTCTCTCAGCAAGTTCATTAAGCCCAGGTCTGTCTAACTGCTTGCTCTAGCTCTCTCCAGACAGCACAGCATTCTTTTGCAAGATCTGAACGTGGAGCCAAATCTAGGTTTACATTTCTGCCTCTGCCTTTGCCCAGCTCAGCTCCACTGAGTCCCAGTAAAAATGGAAACTCATAAGAATGCCCTATAAAAACAAACTCACTGTGAGTCTCTAAGCATCTGAGCATCACTCAGCACATTGTAGGACGTCAGTGCCTATCAGCTGGAGGGGAGGGATTAGTCTGAATGTCCAGCCTCTCATCCTTTATCCTTCCATCCTTGTGAGCAAGGACTCTCAAAAGTATCCTCTACAAATGTTGCAGATTTCAATCTACTTTGGAGTGGAGAGTTCTAGGATTTGGACTCAGTTTCAGCCTCTGTGCAGTCCCTCCAGGGTTCTCTGGCTTTAAAGAAATCTTGTGGCTTAGTGAGCTAGAACCATCTTTGACTGCCCTGGGGGCCTTGGAAAAGGTGTGCGAATTGGTGTTGAAGCCCACTTTGCCCGCCTTTATGTGAGTCTGAAAGTGCCAGGGAATTAACACTCATCATCCTAGACAGCCTCTATCTGGGCTTTGGCAGCCATAGAAAATCCTCATGTGGTGAATTACAGGTACTGGGAGTTGGAAGTTATTCTGGCACATGCTAAAGTGGTGCTGGCAGGGAGGGGACATGGGCAGGACTCCGAGAGTGTATGCTATAAAACAAGGACTGAAGAAAGGATTCCAATTCTGGGAAGTCCCACAGTATTGAAGGATCCCAAGTTCCTGCCTAGAGGTTAATAACAGTGACTAGTTGTCCTTAGACAAAGTGCAGGCACTGGAAATCAGAGGTCTGTGATGAGTCACAAGGCAGCCAGGAAATGGAAAGTCTCAAATCTTACTTCTTTCCTGGCATCTTCCCTCCAACTCAGACAAAGCAGGGAATAGACTCATTCATTTCTTCAAAAAGGGTGTCTGAGGGCTGACTTTATGCTCTCAGGAGCCAGGATAGAAAGATCCAAGAATGAGACACAGTGCTGGCCTTGTAGTGCTTACCTGCTGAGGGATGAGGAGAGAGTCTGATTGTCTCGCAGGTACAGCTCTACTCTGAAGATGGCAATGTAGATGTCATTTTCCATTCTATCTTCATCCCTGCCTGACTTTTAACTTAAGAGGAGGTCTTAGATATTATTAATCAATTCTCTTTATTTCTAGAGGCTCCAGGGAAGTGATTTGCCCAAGTTTTCATCCCACTTCATAGCAACAATGGGACTGAGCTCCTTTTCTGTCCTATAATTCTCCATTTGAAAAAAATGAAGCTGTGGCTTGACTGCTATGGAGCTTCTCGAGACAGCAGTGAGTCGAGGAGGTGATCCTAGGAACATATGAAACATTTCCAAGAGACAAATACAGACAGTGGGGCTGGGTGAATCAAGGAAGGAAAGATGGAAGCAACCTAGCATGCGGATTGAGTTACACCACATTCCTTGAGTTCACAATCGGGTCTTTCCACTTCCTGTCTGGCACATAAGCAACTGCCCTAACCTCTCTAAGCCCTTTCCTTCTCATCTATCAAGTGATGACAACAGTGTTTCCCCCTGGCTTTGTTTGAAGAATTAAGTGAATTAAGTGCCTGGGACCACCTTGAGCTGCTAGGGTAAAGGATTCTTAGGTAGATGCCGCTTAAGTTGTGTTGGATGCTTATAGGAACGCCCAGGGTGTAAGGTCAACACACCTAAGTAACATCTCCTTTCCTACTTCTCTAGTTCCAGAGCCCTGGAAGAGCAACACAGAGGGGGAGAGCGTGGCGAGAGAATGAAGAAACCAATCGCCTGGGAGAAGCATGAGGTGGCAGTGTGGCTCTCGGTTTAGAGGGCTTCGGCCGGCCGCCGCCCCATGGGCAGCCTTGCTTGCTCTGGGCCTGCCCGGCTGGGTGCTGGCTGTCTCGGCCACAGTGGTGGCTGTGGTCCCTGAGCAGCATGCGTCCTCGGCCGGCCAGCCCCCGCTGGACTGGCTGCTCACAGACCGAGGCCCCTTCCACCGTGCTCAGGAGTATGCAGACTTCATGGAGCGCTACCGCCAGGGTTTCACCACCAGGTACAGGATCTACAGGTGAGTGGAGATCACCTGGACCCCGCCCAGCCCTCCCTCTCCCCTGCCAGCCCAGTTTTCCAAACAAACAAACAACTGGAGTGACACCAGGCAGGGAAAAGAAGTCTGCCTGCCATGTTGGTTATAAAAAAAAAAAAGAAAGAAAGAAAGAAAGAAGAAAACACACACAGCTGGAAAACCTGCTGATGCCTCCTGGGGGCTTAGCAAAAGGGTTTCTATTTATAGGTTGTGCTGCTTATAAATTGAGGACAAATCAGGCGGCATGGAGTCAGCGTGTGGCCCAGGCTGCCTTAGGAGGTCAGAGTCAAATGCTGGGGCCGAGTTTTAACTAATGGGTTAGATAGTTTTATGAGTGGTAATTACTTAGACATGCAAATGAAGGAAGGGCAGCTCCAGCTCCTGTCTTAGAGGACCTTCTTGACCTGCAGAGGCAGGGACAAACCTGTCCTTACCCTTGGAGACCTCACCCTCTCAGCCTGGCCAGCAGCACAGCTGGCTTTGGGTATGCCAAGAGAAGGGACCTTCTGGGTCCTTGAGGCCTGTATCTGGGAGCATCCGATTTGAAAGTCAAATGCAGCAGCCCTGCTTGGGCCATCTGATGCGGGATAAACTAAGTGTACGTTCCTGGCAGCTTCAAAAATAGAATGCTCTTCTTAGTCCTGACTTTGGGTGAGCCAGCAAGGCTCAGGGACCCCACAAGGGATCTAGAGAAGTTACACAATTTGACAAAGACAAAAAACACACACAATAAATAACTGGTAGATCTAGGATTAGATCCCAAGTAGTCAGACTCCAAAGTCTCTGATTTCCTAAAATACAGTTAGGGATTTTTTCCCCCTTTCCTAGGAGTTTATTTTAATCTGCAGCAACTATATACCCTGTTTAGATTAGTATGAAGCCTCAAACATAAGGCTTTAGGAATATTTAGCACTGGAAGATTCCCAAATGGAAGAGTATAACCTTTTCTAAAGGCCATTCACCTGGTTCATTTAGATGCAGATAAAGGAGCAAGTTCAGAGAGTTAAGGGGCTGGTACTTTGTGAAGTGCAGAGGTATGGAGACATGGAATCTTGAGCTCAGGAGTAGTCTGCTCATGTTCCCTTTCAGGCCATTTCTCTCTCAGTGTGCTTAGCCCCTGCTGGGTCCTGGAAGAGATTATAGTTCACACTTCCTGCTTTGTTGCCTCTGGTCCTTTCATTCTCCTATGACTACAGCTGAAATTCCCACAGTATCACTGAGAGAAAAGAACAATTCAGGCTGAAAGTGGCTCAGTTAACACCTGCTCAGGTATAAACAGATGAGTACAGAGGTATAGAACAGAGGATCAACTCAACTTTGTGTAATATTTAAGATTCTAGTCATATTCTCCCACAAATATCCTATAGGGCAAATTTAGAGTGCTCTCTCTTTTTTTTTTAAATTCAAAGCAAGTCTTTTTTCATCCCACCAAAAAAGAAAAATAAATCAGAAAATCTTAGACTGTGTTTAAGCAAAAAATTCTTCCAGTCCAGTAAAATAAGATTTAATTCACCTTAGACTATTTGCTTTCTACCAAATCTCATAGAAACATTGTTATCTTTAAAATAATTTTTGGACAAAGGATGAACAAATGTAGTGGTGGTACTCACTGGATACTATGTTGAAAATGTTCTATAAAACTTATGGGTAGGGATGGAAAAACTGAGAGAGAATCCAAAAAGAGTTTACCTGACTTTACCTGTAATCACCTTTATAATAACAATAAAATTATTTTTTAAAAGTATATTGAAACTAAAGTTGTTTAAAATCCTAACGCCACTAGCCACTTTGAAGGGCTACAGAAATGAGAAGAGACATACCACTCATATCTGTCCTCCCTCAGTAGATTTTTCTTTGCTCACCAAGCCCCAGTCCCAAATCTGGATAGTCTAGCAGCCAGTTAACGCCTAGGCAGCAGCTTGTAGCTAGCCCATGGGGAAAGTCTGTAATCACTTCTGCACCATCTACTGTTCTATCAGTTGGTAATGGTTTTCTGATCATTTAATGTGACAAGCTCTTAAACTGTGCCATTCTGTTTCTCTGGGGTCAGTTATTGCACATGAACCTGTACTTGGGGAAACAGTAACCAGTCATTCTGACAGGAATGCACTATTCTGATTTGTGATCCCTTGGAAGGGGCAGGGAATGGTCACACACCACTGCTGCATAATTATTCTGAGAGTTTTGCCTTTGGTGATTAAGTAAAATGGTGGTTTCATGGAGGCTTGGGGATTTCCCATTCTTATGGAGAATTTTTTCATATCCTTTCTTTTTTTTTTTTAAAGTTAAATGCCTCTGGAAAATTCAGGACCTTGTTTCCACTGACTGAAGCAAGAAAACTAGTAAAAATATATATTGAGTCACCTCCGAATTTCTTCCCAAAAGAGCTGAGGGAGAAAAAGATGACAGAGACTACTAGAAAAGTTTTTGGAGAAACATTAGGGTCTCAATATTAGGCTTTCAGTCATTGTTCCTCCTTCTTCTCTACTGGGGTTTAAATATAGGGTCTTTGCTTACTAAGCTGGAGAGCTACCACTTGAGCCTTGTCTCTATCTTTACCACCTCACTTAAAAAAAAACTTAAGTCATTTGAATAAGGCATTGCGTTCATTTCTAGGTAAGCCTGGAGTACACTACCATCATTTACATTTACCACTTAGGTAGCATGACAGGTGTTTACTACCACACTCAGCTTGATTGGCTGGGATGGATCCTTGCAGATACTTTTATTGGTAAAGATGGAATCTCATCAACATTTGCCTAGGCTGATCTCAAACCATCATCCTCTCAATCTCCACCACCTGAGTTGCTAAGGGAGCCTCCTGTGAGCCACTGTGCCTGACTTCATTTTATTGTGAAAGAAACGTTGAATACATAGAAATCAGTTGGTATCCGCATGTGCCTTCCACCGTGTAAGAAGGGCTAGCTGTGACAGGGGAGAATGAGACTTTCCAGTGCTGCTGCAAGACTTGGTGAAGAATTTCTTAAAACTCTCACACAACCGGAGAACAACCCTTCCTCCCTTCTAGCTGCAGAACAGATGATGCCAACTTCACAGCGAGGCGCTTTCAATAACCCCCAATCCCACCTATTCTTAGTTGGGTGTCTGAGTGTGCTATCACTTCGAGGAGATGAGTAATCACTCCAGAATAGCTCCAGCCTCTCTAACCGTGGACCCCCACAGAGTGTTGCTTGCTCCATTACATATTTGTATTAAGAGTGAAAACTCCGAGTCAGGTGACTGTTCCTAGTCCTGGGGATGCAGCTTACTGGCCCTTACAATGTTGGGCAAATTATTTAATTCTCTCTTTCTTAATTTCCTTATTTGTAAAGTGGACACAAAACCATTGCCCCCTTAATGGTCTGATGTGAAAATCAAATGAGTTAATTGCTATGAGGCACTTAGAACAGTGCTCAGTAAGTAGTACCTATTATTGTTACATTGTCCTCAATAAATATTAGCCTATACAAAAACCATAACGCAATGGGCGCTATCTTTGCCATAACGTATGCCAAGGGCTTAGTAATCCACCACCTATATTAGGAAGGGGAAAAGTGTTTTCTGTTTACCTTTCAGAATCACATTAACCCTTACCACTCAATCTAGCTCTTTGGTGGAAGAGAATCCCAACTAAAGAGTGAGTGAATTTTCTCTGGCCAAAGGTGCCACCAGAGGGAGCAAGATGGTATCCAGGGTACATTAGAGTTGCCCCCAGTGTAGCACGTAGCAATTGTTTCTCCTGACAGTAAATGATTGAGCTGCAGTCCTTAGTCTTGTGGGCTGGTTCTTTGTGGGCTCCTGGTCCAAAGGAAGGAATGAATATACAGTCACAGGCTGGTGCTGGTAAGAGGAGACAATATACTCACCAGTTAAGCCCTCCTAAACAACAGGATGGGTTTGGGGGGTTATCACATCTAAAAGCTTTAATAATCCATTGAATAAACCTCTCAATGTGTTCTCTAGCTGTCAGACCACCATTTGAGCAATCAGCCCACGTCTCAGACACTGTCTTTTTTTTTATTGTAAAGATACTATACAGAGGGTTACAGTTACATGAGTGAGGTAATGAGTACACTTCCTCTTGAACATTGTTACCCCCTCCATTGTTTTCCCCCTACCATCCCCTCCCTCCCTCCCTTCCCCAAGGTTCTTTTTTTTTTAATTGTGATTAAGTGATTACATAATTTCCAGAATTTCACAGTATTGTGGAATAATGATGCTCATTTAAAGTCACAAGTTCATTCTAACTTTCCTGGAGCAAATTGTCTATCACAGTCTGTAACATATAACGGTGTTCACATGTTATACACCATACATGTGATCAGCAGCATGGGGATATTTGGTAGTGGTTCAACCAGATGAGTGGGAGTTCTTTGTTTCTTAAGTCCTGTTAGTTTTGTCATATCACCTAACATTTTGGATTTAGCATCCACTTATCAGGGAGACCATGTATCGTTTGTCTCTTCGCTCTTGGCTTACCTCGCTCAACACGATTCCTTCTAGCTCCATCCATTTCCCTGCAAATGCCATTATTTTGTCATTTCTAATGGCTGCATAATATTCCATTGTGTATAGATACCACAATTTTTGGATCCATTCATCTGTGGTGGGGCATCTGGGTTTTTCCATA
The DNA here is from genome assembly GCF_000151885.1 of Dipodomys ordii. Lineage (NCBI taxonomy): Eukaryota > Metazoa > Chordata > Mammalia > Rodentia > Heteromyidae > Dipodomys > Dipodomys ordii. The sequence continues at coordinate 7,487,983 of NW_012267243.1, read as the reverse complement.
TCCTAGCTATTGTGAACAGTGCTGCAATAAACATGGAGGTGCACATGTCCTTGTATATTGGTTCCTGTTGTTCAGGGTAGGTGCCTAGAAGTGGTATGACTGGGTCGTAAGGGAGGTCAATCTTCAGCTTTCTGAGGACCCTCCAGACTGCTTTCCAAAGTGGTTGTATAAGTGTACATTCCCACCAGCAGTGTAATAGGGTTCCTCTTTCTCCACATCCCCTCCAGCATTTGTCAGACACTGTCTTTTAACAGGGTAGTAATAAGAGCTAGAAGAGAAGAGAGTCTGACTCTAGTTCCATTTGTGACTCCTAAGTTTCCCCTCCACAGTCCCCACTGTAATAAAAGCTTAAGTGGCTAGCCTCTCAGGAGCATTACGGGAGATGGGACTATTGGGGTCTCAGACAGTAAAACAGAGTTGTTCAAGGTCAGAGAGGTAGCTAGTTACTGCCAGAAATAGCACTCAGGGCTCCTGACTTGAAGTCTCCTGCTCATTGCTCTTAGACCACGCCACTTCCCTATGACTGCTGAGTGCATCTTCATCATAACACACCACCTAATCAGGCCCTTAAATTGAGCCGATGCAAATGTAAATATGGTTTCTTGAAACACTCTAGCAGTAATGTTCCATTCTCTCCTTGCTACAAATCAAAGTAAGAAGCAGTCTGGTTTTTTTTTTTTAAATTTCTTTTTGTATTAAGGTTTTAATAGAGAGATAATCATGGCATTGGAAAATATCCAAGCCACTACGATGAAACACTTAAAACTCGGAAAGAATAAATTAAAATTAAGAGACAGCATTAGGAATCATACAGAACAAGTGCATGTAATATGGTGGCTGAGAGGAAAGCAAAGCTAGATATAATTCCAAAATATTGAACTTAGTCATTATTACCTATGTTTCTACCTACATCTTTTTTTTATAAAGGAAGGATTTGGGGATGTATTACATGTCTTTTGAGGGGAAAAAATAGAAACTAAACAAAAAACATTAAATAATTGCCTTCACTGAAAAAAGAGGACCAAGTTTCTGGAAAAAAAAACCTGGCAAATTTCTACAACGCAAATAGAACAAAGCTGAAAAACAAGACAATGTAGGATACACAAGGCTAGAATCAGATGGTATGGGGGTCAAGATAAAAGTTTCCAGCAGACATTGAAACAATAATCCTGTGAGAAGACAGTGTATTTGAAATTTATCAGGATAGGGGAAAAAAGTAAGATTTGGAGTTAACTTACATGGAGAAAAGCTAGGAATAAGAAGACACAGATATTAGTGTCACCCTCATGACTGGTATTGACTGCTAATTGGAGACCAGTAGCCTCAGCATCATCTAAGAACTTTTGCCACTAGCCTATGAAGAGAGTGTCTGAGAAGTGAGCTGATGGTTCAATCATGGTCTGGAAGTTTTAATACACACTGAGAGGTTAGTCAATGGAAATGTCAAGATTTTGAGTGTGATATCCAAGAAGATATGAGGAGGAGGAGGAGGAGGAGGAGGAGGAGGAGGAGGAAGACCCATCCCACACCTATAGAGGTGTGATGACACCTATTAAAGGTGTCATCATGGGAAGGCCACCTCCTCCACAATCCAGCTGTGGTCTTGACTGTACTTAGACAGTATGTTACAAATGGAAGAGAATTGTAGTCATGGGAGGTTACACGTAGGATTTATTAGTGCCACAGCCTGTGAACGTGTAAGAATAGTTGTTGCAGCTGGGAGAAAAGTTTAGAGGTGGAAAAGGCTGCAGCGCCTAGAAGCAGCCTGTGGGTGCCTCCTGGGAATGGGGAAGTGAGGAGCCAGAGAGCAGCTGTGGAAGCAATCACCGGAGCAGCTCTGGAGCTGATTTATCATCCAGACCACGTCTTGCCGACTAACAAATACTGATTTAGATAAACAGCGAACCCTAGGAGAGACACCATCTCCAATTAAGAGATCACAATCCACATAAATAAATGGCAACCAAAGACAACTACGGGCTGCTTAGGTAAATCCCAGTGATTTCTGAGACGTTCGTTATAGCTCCAGAGATAGAGGTGGCACTATCATGCAGCTGCAAGGTTTTGAGAAGGAAGGCCTCGTTTTCCTGTGGATGCTTGGGTGAGGAAGGAGGTTAGCTCTTCTGGAAGAAGGATCTGGCCGATCTCTGAAACTCTCCTGGGATTATATTTTGGCTTTACTGGAGTTGGTTAGAGCAGAAGGTGAAAAAGGAAGGTACATGAATCAGTAGTATTGTGATAGAAATTAGTCAACATATAAGGCTACTTGGTGATCACGAGGCTGCATCTCTGATCACAGGTATTCTTTCTGTTCACAGGTATGAGGTAGGTCAGGGCTGGAAAAAAGATAGCTAAAGTTGCTTTAATCAGCAGTCTCGTTCTGCTTAACTGTATAGCCCCCCCTCTGGCAGGTAAATATTGATGTGGATTATAGACCCAGAAAAAGGCATTTTTAGTCCTTCATCAAAGAATTTTCTTCCAGAAGTCTCAGCAAATCCTCATCCTTGTATGGAGAATCTCATCTCCATCTCTGGTGTGGAAACACACCACAAATAGCAGACCTATATGAAGTCCCAGTTATGCAAGACACGCAAAGAAATAGCACTGAATGAAAAAAAAAAGGATTCAGCTCCTGGAAACAGTAGAGAGAGCATAGAAACAACAGCAGTTCCAGAGTGACATTTGTGCTATATTCCTTCATTCAGTCAATGTTTTGTTTTTGTTTTATTTGCATTGGTTATTTTCAAAGTAAGGTCTCATTTTATGTTCAGGTGGGCCTGGACTATGATTTTCTTACTTGCATTTCCCTTTGCAGTTGGGATGATAGGTGCTTGTCAACACACCAGCCATTTTGCTTCCCTCCTGGCTTGAGATGATAGGCCCAGCTATGGGTTCAAGTGAAGCCTCACGAACTTAATGCTCAGGCTGACCTCAAACTGCAATCCTCCCAACCTCTGCTTCCTGAGTAACTAGGATTGCAGATGTGAGCAATTGTTCTTATGGAACTTACAGATAAATTCATGTGGACAAAGTGCTCGATTCCTCTCCATAGAAATGTCAAGGGGAAAGTCTGGAATGAAATGTCAGGCATAGGCAACTGTGGGGGGAAACTAGGGCTCTTCATGTGGAGCTGGTGGGATGGGTGGTGTTGCAGAATGAGGTGCAGTAAATGGGGCACAGGCTCTAAGTTAGGACCTGAGCAGCCAGTGCTGCTTGTCCAATATGACTGTCAAGAAGTACATATCTCTCCTTTCCCTGTCTGTATTTTGTTTCTCTCAAATGCTCAAAATGTCCCTCAGGCACTGATTTCTTCCAGGGAGCAGTTAAAAAAAATCCCATGGAGGAACATGCCATTTTTCAGCATTACAGAGAAATTAAATAAAGCTAAAATAATTGTGTGTCTGCAGAAGGCAGGACCAAAGCAAATGCTTTCTGTTCTTCCTTCGCAGAAATGGAGTACATGCTCACCAGGTGAGAAAGTAGTGGTCAGTATTATAGGGTTCTATAAGGCTAGTGATTTAAGTGAAACTTCAGCATTGTGCTTGAAAATTGAATTAAACACCATTTTAATACCTCATGCATTTGCTCCCGTAAGTTTTATGGATGTTCTCCTTTGTGAAAAGCATTATTCTGGGAACTATAGCTAGATACAAAAAAAATAGAGAAAATACAGCTCTACTAGTTTCTGGTAGATAGGTAGCTAGTTTTGGTGATAGCACTAGAAACACATTAGGCCATAGCATCTATGTTCTCAATGACTGGTAGATTCAGTCCATGGGTTTTTGGTCAGAAGTCTTAGGATACCATTCCCAACTTCCCCCAGTACACAACAAACCTTACCCCCAAATTTTCTACATCTTTTGGGGACTATACCCAAGTTGGCTATCTTGGCTTGAGATAAGATTGCAAAGACGCTTTGTAAAGAGAAATGAAAATGATATCATGCAACAAGTGAAAGGTGGGCCCAGAGTGGCCACATGAACAGGGCAATACCAATTTTGTTTTCAGATGAGCTTTAGCAAAGAGATCTTGAGTCTATCAGGCAGAGCAAAGGAGGTTTAATTTTCACTTTGAGAAATAATTCATTTTATTCATGAATGAACTGCTGCTCAGAGATACACATATGTGAAAAGGAGTGAGGAACACAGTGTCTGAAACTGTTACCCCAGCTTCAGGCAGACAGGTCCTCAGGCTGGGCATGTGCTGCTGCAGCAGCTCCTCCTCCTCCTCCTCCTCCTCCTCTTCCTCCACCTCCTCCTCCTCCACCTCCTCCTCTTCCCCCTCCCCCCTTCTCCTCCTCGTTCCTCCTCTTGAGGAGCAATTTATCTGTGTCAGAGGCTCTCGTTCATTTTTTAAATTTTTTTTTAAATTCAGCTTCTGCTACATTTTTCCTACCTCAGAATTTCTCACATCTCACACAAGAAAATTATTTCCCTATGTGGAGCTTAGAACAATGAACGGTACAGGATGGCGGCGTTCTTCATCCAGGGCATATCTGTATGCTGGCATCTATTTGTGCTAGCACTTCACAAGTAATGGGGCATGGCCCGGGCCCCAGAGAATCCAGCCAGGATGGAAGATCCAGGTGGGGAGAAACTGTAGGCTGAGTCCATAATGCAGTGAGAGCAGTTTGATCCTCATGCCAATCACTCAGGGCCTCTTCCAGGATGAGAAGCAGGTGCATCTGCTCCCACGGTGCACAAGACAATCCGGTTTGGACTGCAGTCTGAGCTAGGAACTCCGATCCTACTTTTTTCCCCACTGTCTCCTACTTAGAAATAACTGGATCTGACTGTCCATCTAACTGATTAGCCCAATCCTAAGTAAAGTGAACTGGAGAAGACCTCGCTGGAGGTTCAAGGAAGTTCTGCCTCGTGGATGACCTGTGAGGAGGAGGAAATAGCTAGAAGGTTCATTTACTTGAGACTACGCATGTCCCAAAGACAAGAACTGGTTATGAGCAAGAATCATAGTGCATAAACTCTATGCAGTTTTGAAGCATTGATGGAAACACTAGGCTCTCTCTAACCTCCCTCATTTTTCCATGGGAAGAAAAGAGGAAGGGAGGGAGGGGCAAGAAAACTGAGAGTTTGTGTGTGTGTGTGTGTGTGTGTGTGTGTGCCAGTTCTAGGCTTGAACTTAGGGCTTGGGCACTGCCCCTGAGCTTGTTAGCTCGAGGCTGATGCTTTGCCACGTAAGCCATAACTCCACTTCAGCTTTTTGGGTAGTTAATTGGAGATAAGAGGTTCACGGATTTTCCTGGCCAGGTTGGCTTCAAACCTTAATTAACCCTTAGATTTCAGCCCTCCTGAGCAGCTCGGATTAGAGGCATGAGCTAGCAGTGCCCCAGCTAAAACGGACAGTTCTGAGACGGAAAATGGAGTTGGCCCAATATCTATTTAACTTAGGGAAATAATGCAAAGAGTTTTCTCAATGCTAATATTAATGACATTGATCAATCATCACAGCTAATATGCATGGAACACTAATCATAGATTCTGCCTTTTACAAAGTGATTATGTACATGAATTAAAATTATTCTAACAAGGACCCTATGGGGTGCACTATTTGTATCCTCATAATATGAAGACACTACCAGGAGGAGGGAGGTAGCAATTACCCTATAACAGGGGGTCTGATGATTAAAAGCTTATTATTTAACCAAATATACTGTATATGTCTGTGATAATAAATGTTCTGAGAGAAATGATGACCCCCGTGGCTCCTCTTCTAGCATCCCAGTAGATCTCTGGGATGCAGGAGTTGGGCCCCAGAGGGGCAGGCAGGTGGCTCATCCCTGTAAGGACTATGGAGTCCTCTTTTCCAGCAGAATCCCCCATGTGCCCCCAGCTCTGGGGAACCCTGCATGGGAGGAAGCCACAGATGTATCTTCCTGAGACACTGCACCTCTGCGAGTCGGGTGTGTGTTGGCTCTGCATTTCCTGTGTGTTTCTACAAGGATGTAGTGTGAATCAAATTTCTGTAAATCGAATCTTCTACTGGAGGGACCCCCTTAGTGCCATTTCCAAAGATGCAGTATCTTATTTCTTGCCTGGAAATGTCTTATAAAAATTCAGTGTTAAGTAAATCTCTAGCCCCTGCCTTTAGGAGCAGGGAGGTACTGATTTAAGAAACATACATGTCCACTTGGATATGTCATAGATTTCAAGGAATATCTTCATAAAGCCAGAGGAAACATGCAGTGCCGCAAATAACTTGTTTATTGGGTGACTATGAAGGCGGTTTTGTTTTTAACAGGGACAAGATTGGTGTGTGCTCCTGGACAGTGCTACTTGCCATCACATCGACAGTACATGGTACAGTCAGATGAGGGAATGAAAAACAAAACTACATCCCAACCTACACATGGTGACTTCTGAGTCCATGTTAGGATGTGTTGGTACAGCTGTGGGAAAAAGCACGACTCTATTCCACAGGACATAGAGATGCAACTCTTTCCCAAGCCCAGAAAAGTGCTTCAAAACCACTTCCCCCCCACACACACACCTCCTGTAAACCAACTGTGGATGTCAGAGTAACTACAAAGTCTCACGCCATGGGCAGGAGGCTCTGAGGAGGGTAAAGTGAAACTGCCACACACTAGTGCTGCTCCCAGTGCTTCATTTCAATCCCCAGTGCCTGGGAGAACTCTCATTTTCCTTGTGTGTCAGGAGAGCCTGGCCTCACCTGGGGACATGCTAGTGACGGAGAAGGAACAGGAAGAAAGGCTCTCAGGGGATCGACTTCTCCTGGATCTGCAGAGGCACATAAACACGCACTGATCCCTCAACATGGCTACATCGTTGGTTTACTAGTAACAGAGATAAACTTTAGCATCAGAAGCCAGCTTCTTGCTCTCTGGTTCTGGGTATATTTTATCCTGTGAGTCTTAGAAAGAAAACAGGAAAAAAAATCCTTTCTATTGGCTTGGTTTGTGGAAAAGTGGGACTAGACAGAAGAAAATGACTCCAGGCTGAATACCTATATATCTATATATCTGTATACCTCTATACCTATATCTTTATCACCTTCTATCAGCACAAGATAGAACTATATATATTGTTGTACCTGTAAATCATAGCCAGGCAAGAAGATGAAAGCTGAGAATAATAAGATTTATTAGCCTAAGTTGGGAGACAAAAACCCACTAGTGCAGCAAATAAGAATAGGGAATGCCCAAATCTGTGAAGTAGAAGGAAGCTTCAGAATCAATCACCTGTTTCTCCATGAATGACACACTTAAACTAATTTCCGTTGAGCAGACCAAAACACTGTAAAGACCTTCTTGAAACTGAATCAGCCTGTTTTCCCATAACTTGACTTATGAGTCCTGACTCAACTTTCTCTTCTGCAGAACAAGTCTAAACGCCTCTTCTTCACAGCAGATCTCTAGATATTTGAAATAAGTTATTATTCTTTCTGATTCTTAGACTCGTTAGCTCTCTGTAAATCCCTCTTCCCAGGGGTTCTTCTCTCTCTTGCTCCTCCTGTAGAATATTCTCTCATAAGCTGCCCTTGTTTCTTTTTCCCCAACTCTCCCCTTTTTTATCTTTCTTCATAAAGAAAGTACATGAAATTTATTTTGACACAAGGTTCTCTTCTTAAGCCAATTCTGATTTCCAGGGACCTTACTTGCTTGTTCACTTTTCAGAGTACTCAAGAATTTTGAGGACTTTGGATCAATATTTGGTTCTCCATTTTAGAGTCTCTTAGATCAGACTTTTCCCTCTTCACAGACTTCTTTGGCTTTGTACATTCCTTGTGATTCTTTAAGGTGAGCCATGGCGGTTCTAGGTCATAGACATACCTCAGGAAATGGGGGTGACTGCCCTCTGAAATCATGCCAGCAGAGCTTGAAGAAAAGTTAGAAATGTGTGCTGGAGATGAGTTGAAAAAAATGAAGGTTTTTTTTCTGTGGTTTTATTTTTCATTCAAGTTAAATGTCTTAAACATATTCTGGATATTTATTGGCATCCAACTTCTATTTGGTTTGATTATGAATGATTATCATTAGGGACTGCGATAAAATCTTGGCCAGAAAGGAACATACCCTTCTTCCTACTGCATGTCTTGTATATTCTTTGCCGTACCTTCTTGCATGACCCACCCTCTTGCTTCTGTACATGGTGTCTCCTCTCCATCACAGATCCCCATCTAAATTGTGTGGGTTCACAATTTCCTTTCCTGCCTCATCTCTTGTTCTGGGTACATCATTCATCACTTGTACTTTTTTTCCCCACTTGATTAAAGCCCTATCTTGATCCATCTGATCCAAAGGATAAAACTCAAAAACAATTTTCTTAACATAAACATCATTTTCAAACTCACCTCTGCACTCTTTCCACAAATAATCAATGAATGCCGGTACTGACCGGAAGCTACTGATCACACCTCACCACTCTTTCCTGTTTTCCCTTGGTTCCAGCGCCATTGCATCTCCAGATTAGCTCAGTTGCAAGAGGTCCCTTCCATGCCATGTCTCTTCATATCCCAGTTACTCTTCCTGAGAAGCTCATCTCCCTCTGCCAGTGGAGCTCCAACTTACCTTCCAAACCATTTGAATAGCATCTTCCTAAAAGTTCTTCCTTGGCTTCTCCAAGGAAGTTAGTTATTTCGAAGTCATTATTCTCTTCAAATTTCTGCTTATTTGCACTTACTTTTGTGCAACCCAGATGCCCCTCAGTAGATGAATGGATCAAGAAAATGTGATATATGTATGTGTGTATACACACACACACACACAATGGAATTCTATGCCTCCATCAGAAAGAATGACATCATCCCATTTTTAGGAAATGGAAAGAATTGGAAAAAATTATCTTAAGTGAAGTAATCCAGGCACAAAGAAACATAGGTCCCATGGTTTCCCTATTTGCAATAACTAGTATATGTCTGGAACAAGCAGAAAAGGTCAAAATCTATGTACATATGACCAAGTAAGATGATGTTAAGTGAAACGAATCCCAAGATAGTGACACAAGTGTTTTTTTCTTTCTTGCTCTTGTTTCTAATGTATTTATAATGTACTATTTTTTCTCTGTTTTCTCCTTACTTGGCTCTGGGTTTCTTTTGGCAAAGAATACACCTTGTTTTACCTTCCTAGCTCCAATACCATGTCTGCTGCATAGAAGGATTAATTAGAGGACAAAGTTATTCAGTAAGGCCAGGCCCTGGAGGCTTAGTCCTGTAATCCTAGCTATGCATTGGGCTGAGATTTGAGGATCATGGTTTAGAGCTGATCAAGGCTGATCAAGTTCATAATATTCTTAGCTCCAAAAGCTGGAAACAGAGCTTTGGCCCCAGAGGTAAATTACCAGTCTTGAGCAAAAAATTAAGGTACAAGGATGGGAAGGTGGCTCAGTGGTAGAGTGCTTGCTTCACATGCATGAGGCCCTGGGTTTGATTCCTCAGCACCACATAAGGTGAAAAAGCCAGAAGTGGTGCTGTGGCTCAAGTGGTAGAGCGCTAGCCTTGAGCTGAAGAGCTGAGGGACAGTGTGCAGGCCCAGAGTTAAGGCTCCATGACTGACCCCCCACCAAAAAAGTTTTTTAAAAACTAAGGTCTGGTGCCCATGCCTTTAGTTCATGCCCCCATACCAGCACACACATACAATTGGAGGATGTGGGACTAAACTAGGCAAAGCAGCAACAAGTAGTTTGAACTTCAGGTTCCAGAATCCACTTTCTGGGTTTAAATTGCTTATCTTATGCTTCTAGATGCGTGGCTTTTTATAAGCTATTTTGCATGTCTGAACTGTCTTTTTTTTCTCTCCTAAGTATGTGAATAGAATGATAATACTTTATCAATATGATTATTTGCTACTTACTGAAAATGATTTATTCTGTTTCAAGATAGATGCTTATAGTTTTTGTGAAGGACCTCCCTTGGATAAATATAAAGACTCACTGAGAAAGAAGAAAGGAAGAAAGGGCAGTCTTAGTCTACCAAGCTTATTTAACTGCGTACAACTCCAGTCACTAATCAAATTCATTCTTAACATCTCCATACTAGTCTCCATATCTATAACCATAGTTAATCTGTCTATTGATTTTACAAATTATAGATAGTTCAAAATAAATATTTCACTGTCACAAGTGCTTCTCCTGTGGAGCAGAACTCACACAGCAAAGTCCCACAGCCTACAAGCTAGGGCCTCAAGTCCAGACCATTTAACATGTGTATCTAGAAAGCAAGAAGAGTGGCCCCATGTAGGAACACTGCTGAGCTGCTCATTTCACACTCCAGAATGACTTATGGGAAAAAGATTATTTTGAGATCTCATTCAGGGCTAGGCCTCCTTCAACCTAGTTCCTCTTCTATCCATTCAGATCTGAAGATCTCTTCTTAACACCTGAATGTCTCTTCTAGATCTTGGTAAACAAGAAAAAAGAGAGAGCATGAAGAATTTCATGGGAGATGTTTGCTAAACCTGAGTTAATATTTCATTGGCCAGAACTCAGTCACATGACTTCATGTAAATGTAGAGATCACTGGGGGAAGGGGAGTGAGCATCTGTGAGTCTAGGAGGAAAATGCAAATAGCTTACAGACAACTTTCCAGGCTCTGCCACAAGAGGTAGAATGCAAGAAGGATGTGAAATACAAAACCCTAAATTCACATTTTAAAATGTCAACCTCACAGATATAGAATCGAGGAAGCCTGCCTCGACAGCAATTTTTATGAAGAAAAAAATCTAGGACGGAAAAGAAATATGGTGTACTAGTTGACCATAAAATTGCTGTTAGCCAATAATATGTTGCTTTAAAAAATGAACCCAATATTCAAGTGCATTTTAATAAAGTAAATATAGGTAGCAGAGCACAGATTGTCTTTACCTCTTACTCTGTATCCTTGACTAAGATATTTAAATTATTCATATCTTAGCTAGCTCAGCTATAAAATAAGGCTAAAACTGGTGTATGTGTCATTTAACAATTGCCATAATTATACATGTACAATCCCAAATACATTTAGTAACTTAATATACTTACTTTATCTTTTTTTGTTTTTGCTGGATCTGGTTTGAACTCAGGGCTTGAATGTTGTCCCTGAAGCTGTTTTACTCAAGGATAGTACTTTACCACTTGAGCCACAGCTCTACTTCCAGCTCTTTTCCTTATTTTAGTAGTTTATTGGAGATAAGAGAGTCTGATAGGTTTTAATGCCTGAGCTGGCTTTGAGCTGAAATTTTCAGATCTCAGCCTCCTGAGTAGTTATGATTACTGGCATGAATCACCACCAACCCTTAGATTCTTATTCTTACTATTCAGCCTTGCAAGCTTTGCTTCTGGCTGAAGACTGGCAAGGAGGCCATTAGGCCTTTCTTATGGTGTTTATTCTGGAATCCAGGATGAAGGAGTACACTTGAAATGCCTGTGGGGAAGTAACAGAGCTGAAACATCTCACAGAGATGGCAGTATACAGCAGGGAGAGTGAAAACATGAAATGCCTCTGGAGGGCTTTGTTTAGAATTCACACATTGTCACTGCTACCCTCATTCCTTTATCCAAACCAAAGTGGTTTAACCAAATATATAGGGTGAGGAAATAAGCACCATCCATGTAAGTGAGGGAGACTATTGAGCCATGAACCAGAACTTCTAATATAGGTTGAGAATTGTCAGTTAACTGACTACATTGACACTTGTAAAGTTACGATTTCAAATGTGCAAAGTATCACATTCCTGAAAATGACAGGGCTTAATAAGAAGTGAACGTGATAATGGTCTTCATGATGATGATAATGATGTATTCAGATCTTGTATCCAAGTGTACTCTCAGTGACTCGGAACGTAGCAACCAGATGGTGTTCAGTTTGGTTGCCATCTTTAAAAGGAAGTTCATTGACAAGCTAGATTGCCAGGAGCAGAGGTTGAACATGAAAGCCTAGATATCCAAAGACCCTTGAAAGAGCCAAAAATAGTGCCAATAACCAGGGCATATCTATCTATCTATCTATCTATCTATCTATCTATCTATCTATCTATCTATCCCCAAATATCAGAAAGCCTATCTCATTGCTGAAAGAGCAGAGATTTAGAGTAACGAGAGACCCTGCTAACCTGTAGGGTTCTCTTAGAGTAAAATGGATAATGGCAAGCCTATGAAGAAATGTGATGGGCAGAAGGATGGCAAGGCTGTCGGCTTGCTGAGCAGAAACAAGCACAATGAGAGGTATATAGTAGGAAGGCGAGCCATTTTCTCCATAAATGAACAGATGACCTTGGGAGCAACAGGTCAATGGCCAAGGAAGAGCTGCAGTTACTTTGCCTGGGAAAATACATCCTAGGTCCCATTTCAGTTCCTTCCGGTCTCACAGACTCACTGGCCCTTCCTTCGCACATGGCTGTGGTGTTTCCTGTTGATTCTGCAAGCACATCGTTCCTGGGTCCTGTCCAGGTCCCGGAGCACCCCCTTCAGGGCAGTGTCAGACTCACCAAACACTGATCTTCTCCTCCTCCTCCTATAAGCTTGACTCACCCCTCCCCATCTCTCCCAATCAGCCTTAATTAAACTGTTTGAAAGCTGCAGCTTGATTTTAATTAGAGCAAAATTGAAAAGATTAGAATGAAATTGGCCAATCATTGTTTACGGGCCGTTGTTTGAGAACGCAGCAGGCTGCTAAATTACCTCCATGCCAGGCTTCTTGAGTTCTTCCAGACTGGGGGGAAAGATGAGGTACCATGACATCAGGAGAGGGCTGGCCTCATTTCTGCTCTTGTGCATTCAAGAGTTGTAGGGGCTGAGATCTTATTTAACCAAATGATTCCTGGATTGAAGTCTTCCTGCCTAGAGATTTTTCCTATCCACTATGGCAAATGAAGCAGAAGAATAACCTGGGAAGTATGTTTGGCAAGGGTACAGGGCTAGCAAAAGGCAGAAACTCATTGGTAGTACAGCCTGGGTTCTGCTAAAATCTGACCACTAATCAATGGAGCCTTAGGCCTAGCCACTTCCCTAAAGTTTCTTTTTCCCTTCATGAGTTAACTATAAAAGGCTAATAATTAACTAATGATATTTATCTTCTCTCTTCCAAGGTCTTTTTTAAATAGAAAAAGTAGAGCGAACATTGTTTACAATTAAAAAAAACTTGAAAAGAATGAACTATACCAACATAAGAGATTATGGATTTTTTATTGTCATTTCTTTTTTATAGCTCAGATTAATCATGTCTTATTCCTTATAGAAGAAGAGATTCTAAGAGCTGAGTACATTACACTAATACCATCAAGAAGTCTCTTCATGGTATGATGTGTCCAGAAATACTGCCTTCTGTACAAGAACCAAAGCATAGATCCCAAAGCTCCCAAATGATACAGCTAGAGAATGTAAAACCCTCTTAATTGAGTTGCTGAGTAAAAAAAAAAGGCATCTTTCAATGTATATAGTGACACTGAGTTTTACAAGATTAAAGAAGTTGGCCCGTGGATAAGAAAAAAAAACAGTAATATTTTAGACTGATAGATGGAGCCCTGTGAGGTACATTGATAGAAATATAAAGTAGGAAGAAAGCTTTCATGTGTCTGCAGCTCTTTAGAAAGTCAGTGGGATAGTACAGAGTCATGCTCATTGAGTTTCCTGTGTCAAAGAGGCAAATTTTGAGCTGACTAGAAGAAATCAATGCTCCAGAAAGAGGGCTCAATAAAGTAATTGCATGTATCAAGGGTTGGTTGATATGTGAAAACTTTCTGAGGGGTCATTGGTTGGCAGTTTTAAGTAGGCAAAATAAGTTCACAAGGAGGAAAAAAAACAAGAATACAATAGTATTTATGTCTTTGGCTTAAGGCCAATTCCTTGTTTTGCTGCAAAGTTCTTAAATATTTTATTCAATAACCAATCCTGTTTCTTTCTTAATTTTTTTAAATAGAAAACCAGCCATGGTTTCCTTATAAGCATGTTATTCAGAAAAACAACTCCTTTGAGAATAATAGTTCAACCTTGTTCAGCATTGCACAAAAAATGGAGGGGTGCCCCCTCCCACAAAGAAATGACTGAAAACAGGTCAGTAATGGCCAACCATAGAGTAGCCTGAGATTTGCTATCATGAGAGCCCACTTACTTAGTCATCATTTGAAAATCAGTGCTTATGTTGGGTATCCTGGACTCTGTGCTATGGGGCTACTTCACCACAACCACTCTGTGAGTCCTAGGCACTAGTCTGAGAAATGCCACCTGAGGGAACAGGTGATAATTTGTTGGCTCTGTTGGAAATAACATTGATTCCCTTCCCAGTAAACTCAGCTTGGCGTCCACCTCAGAAGGAACTGATGGCTTCTAACACACAGAGTGCACTAACTCTGGGACAGGCTACTACCAAACCCACACGTGTGCCATGGTGGAGGGGGTGGGGGCAGCTGCATATTCAGTTGTGGAGAGAGCCACATGGTCAGGATATATGGAATATGATTTGCAAATGGTAACCGTATGAGTGGCCTTGGATATGGCTTCAATGTGTGTCTCCTAGAGGGGTGGAAAGAGGGAAAAGATTTATTTAAAAATCTGGTAATAGAATAATGCAGCTGCCAACATGAAGTCTCAGCTAAACCAGCAACATTATAGACTGAAATATTCATATTTATGACTTCAAGGTTTCAGCTTCATTGATGCATAGTTTTGTATTTAAATTATCTAGCTAGCTAGCTAGCTAGCTAGATGCTAGGTAGCTAGCATCTATCTACCTATCTATAAACACTTCCTCTCCTAAGGGAGACCTCAGAGGTAATGACTCTTCATGGGAGCTGGATCAATGTTCTCAGTTTACAAGCTCCAAGAGTGGTGCTTAAGCGTGCAGCTGTTGGAAATAGCAGCAAAATGGATGGCTCCAGCTGTGCTCTTTCTGGGTCTTTCATCTTCTGGAGCCCTGAGACCCTGCAGGAGGGGTTCTGGCTGGAAGATTTCTTGTTGATCTTGTGGGACACAAAGGAACACTGTGTTGCTCCATAGCTGGTGACTGGGAGACACCATCTTTTGTTTGCCTTTATTTTTTTTTCTTTTTGAATAAAGGTTACCTTATAGCAACTTAACAGTCTCATTGGAGACAACCCCTTCCCCCGACCCCACCCTGCCCCATGCTTCAAACCTAGAACTGGCAAGTTCATGATTGAGCTCAATGACTTTGTTGCCTGAGGTATGGTATGAATGTGGTTCAACTCTCCTATGGCAAAATCCCCTTTGAGTTACTGAGACACCCCTAAATCCATGTATAACCATCACTGAAAAACTATCAGAGCTAACCATTGTATGTTGTCAATCTGTATACCTAGTGTGGAACAGTTTGAGACATTTGTGATCATTGCCGAATAATTATCTCTAATCTATTTGGACCTTTGTATTTAAAATATTTGCATGTAGCTGATATAATATGTTGGATTATATCTTCTAATCAGGATGTAGACTTTTGGAGACTTCAACTTGGCTGTTTTTCATGATTTCATGAGTATGTTAATCCTTTGACAGAAACAGAGATTATTCATTCAAAGCTAACTTAAAATATGCTTGAAGGAGAATGAGAATGAAGTAATTTTCTGCATTCTCCCAAGGCACTTTTTTTTGAAATGCCATAAGCATTTTTGAATAGCTCTGTTCACCCTTTGGCTCAAACTACTTGCTCGTTTCTGTCTTTTTTTTTTCATTTTTGTTTGTATTGTGGGGGGAGAATTTTTTTGTGCTGTTCTTTAACTTTTTGGCTTAAGTTCAGTGCTCTACCACTTGAGTTGCAGCTCCATTTCCAGATTTTTCTCACAAATGTTGCTGCTTAGGCTGGTTTCAAACCACAATCCTCAGATCTTAGCTCCCGCGTATCTAGGATTACAGATGTGAATCCCTAGCATCTGGCCTGAGTGTCTTTCTAGAATCTAGTAAGCTCTGCTGTTCGGCAGGTACTCTGCACAAGACCCACACTACGGTTTGGAGTATTTGCTTTCTTAGACTGTTTACTGTATAACAAACACAGTGGGAGAGAGAAATGGCTAAATTGAAACGGAGATTTACTTGATGTCTTAATTGAAACAAAGATGATGGCTTAATTGAAGCAGTGCATGTTAATATAATTGATATATAGAAAACATTCCTTTTCTTAGGGAAAAGAGGGCCTTGATTATTTTATTACTGGGGAAGAAAAAAACCTGCTAAATGAAAACTCAGAAATGAACATTTATTCTTTGAATAGCTCAGGCTGCCTTCCAGTATTGCCTTCTGAGATTTTCAGATACTGGAAAGAATCAGGTTAATAAGTGCTATAAGCTTTTTTTTAAAAAAACAAAACCTCTTTCTGGATCAAACACCGTTCACAGATGTTTCCTCATTATTTTGATTCAGTGAGGGTCCCCAAAGGGCAGGGAAGAAACTTACTGGAGTAGAACATAAAACCACCGGAGTCTTAGGATCTAAACCTTCCTATGGCAGAAGATTTGTTCCTAATTCTGAGCGGACACCTGTATCAGTCAGTTCTCCATTACTATAACAGACTTATCTTGAGCTAGATACTTTGTAAGAAAAAGAGGTTTATTAAGCTCACATTTGTAGAGGTTCATGGATTTGGCACCAGCACCAACTCACCTCTGAGAGGACCACACTGGCTTTGTCACCTGCCATACAGTGTCATGGGGATCTGTGTAGAAGAGAGGGAGACCAAATAGTGAGATAGAAGGAAGGAATTGTGTTCCATTGAAACAACCACTCAGGAAAGCTAAGAGTCCCAAAAGAACCCCTTAATCCCTTCTTAGGTGAGAAACCCTATTGACTTTTCCCTCTGACTCTCAAAGGCCCCACCAGCTCTTAAGCATTCCCATGATGAAAATAAGCTTCCAACCCTGAGGGGTTCAATTGCGTCTAGACCATAGCAACTGCCTATTGTGATTCATTATGGAAACAGGTTCTGCTTTATGCCTTTTGTTTCATTGGTTTTTGTAAATATACCCCCTTCTGTGCACACTTCTCGGTTCTTTCTTCAATGAATTGTCCAGTGATTTTTTTTCAAATACAGTTCATATTCTTATGTGTTCTTCACACAATAAAAATCACTTTCTGGGGCTGGGAAGGTGGCTCAGTGGTAGAGCGCTTGCCTTGCATGCATGAGGCCCTGGGTTCAATTCCTCAGCACCACATAAGCAAAAAGAAAAAAGCCAGAAGTGGTGCTGTGGTTCAAGTGGTAGAGCGCTAGCCTTGAGCTGAAGAGCTGAGGGACAGAGTCCAGGCCCAGAGTTCAGGCCCCACGACCGGACCACCCCCCCAAAAAATCACTTTCTCTCTTCAACAGCACACATCCATACTACACAGAGATACCCCCCCACACACACACAGGTGCACGCACGCGCGCACACACACACACACACACACACACACACACACACGTCCACAAACAGAGATAGCAAATCACCACAGTGGCCACACTTGTATCTGGAAAAGACAGCTTGTGTTTAAATCCTATCCTTTTACCTATGGCTGTTGCATACAAAACATATCAATGTATTTGTCCTTCAATTTCCTGATAGAAAGATGAGAGTAATTATATACCCCCATATAGGAATATTGTATTAGCTAGTCCTTATAAGATGGTTGGAATGGCTAGCACATAGTAAGGTTTCATTAAATATTAACTATTATTTTTTATTAGTTGCTCATAAAATGCTCTCTATGACAATAGCATTCATTTTTCTAGGTCGTTTGTTATTCTTTGTTATGATTTCCTAAATGGCAATAGGAGTTGTGTTCTGGCCTTTGCCTCTTCTCCCTCCCATTGCACTCTGGATATGAGCTTTTCTGTTGTCTCAGTCTCAATTTCTCCTCCTGAAAATGAGCATCATGAAACCATTTTAATCCAAATAGGTTTCGCTCTAGTATAAATATTGCATTGTAACTTGAATATAGAGTAAATTCATGGTTTGTTTAGATAATTAAAGAAATGGAATGTCCTGGGTAATGAAACTATTTTTGTTCCAATGCAACAAACATTTAAAGAGTATTAGAGTGCAATAAAATACACTTAACTTCATCCACACAAGGGAAAACACTTGTACAAATAGCAATACGGTATTGACCTCAAACACTAGCTTTGGGTTTTAACCTCAACACTTTCACTAACTGGGACTCCATGCTAGCTACTTTCTTAACCTCTCTGGGTTTTCACTGTTATAATCACCACCATCATCACAGTTGCTGCTCAGAGCACTGAGGAAAGGTCAGGGTGGTAGCAGCTCTGGTTCAGCTATCAACTGGTTGTATTGCTTTAGGCAATCAGCTTGCCTCTCGGTTCCATGGTTTGCTTATAACAGAAGAGAATTGGAACTGACTTCTTGATCAGTGTGCACACTGGCATCAGGGCATTCTGCTAATGGATTGTAGATATATTGATTCATTGACAACCTGCCCCCCCCCGCCACTTCCTCAGTTGTTGGGGCAATTGAGTAAGAACTAGAGAAGCAGATTTCTAGCTCTGATCTCCTCTACCCTGAGCAGCAGCTTCCAGACTCCAGTGTGTCAAATCAAAGGAGTTTTCCATGTACCTCATAATGTTCAAAAGCCTGGCAAATGGTACTCACATGTCTCTTCCAATTCTAACAACCGAGGCTTTCCTCTAGTAGTTGTGTGATCTTGGGCCAATTAACTTTCTGAGCTTTGATTCTATCATGCCCTAAAAACTATTGATTTGAATGAAATATATGACTTCCCAAATCTGATGTTGAAGTGAGTAGAAGTGCAAAGCTCTAAGATTATTGTTTCCTTGGGAAGTCTCTAACACAATGAATGTGACAGAAGCTTGCAAGATTCACTATAGAGAAACAGACCTGGTGATCATTAATATATAAGTGTAAATTACAGCAGAATCTAATGGAGAGACTCCTTCATTCATTGGGCTTGGGAGTGTGACCAGTAGACAGTCATTAAAAGCTGTCCATGTCTGTTGAAGACAATAATAAGAGGACTCAGGCAAAGCAAAAATATATAGAGCAGTATCTTGATTTATGTTTTCAACTGCACAAAATTATTCCTGCTACAGTTTTATAAATCAAACCTAATTGTCTCATTGATATATATACACACACATACACATTTACAATACTTTATCTCATTTCAGATCAATCACTAATTGGTTGTTGCTTCCCATATTTTCATTCTAAAACTATTTCTAATCGATTGTTCTGTAACTTGCAAACAACTAGTCAATTAGGAGTGATGCGATGTGAAATAAGTGACTTGAGACTCAGTCATTCAACAAAGACATATTAGAAGTTGGACCCTGGTGGCTCATGCTAGTTACCAGACTCAGTTACTCAGGAGGCTGAGACCCAGAGGACTGTAGTTTGAAGACAGCACAAGCAGAAAAGTCCACAAACTTCATCTTCAATTAAGCAGCAAAATGTCAGACTGGATGTGTGGCACAAATAGCAAAGCACCAGCTCAGCAAACCAAGTGAGAGTAAGGCCCTAAGTTCAATCCATAGTACCAAGAAAGAATGATAAGGAGAAGAAGAAACAAGGGAGGGAGGGAAGGAGGAAGGGAAGGAAGGAAGAAGAGAAGGGAAGGGAAGGAAAAAGAAGGAGGAAGGAAGGAAGGAAGGAAGGAAGGAAGGAAGGAAGGAAGGAAGGAAGGAAGGAAGGAAGGAAGGAAAATGTTGGAACTCTTGTACTGTTCAATTGCTAGATTACTTATCATTTTACTGCTGGAGATAGAGGTGAATAAAGTAAAACAAACAACATTCCTACGCAGAGTTTTAATTGTATAAGAAGAGAATGGTAGAGATGAGTGCATAGAACAGAGCATAGAAACACACAGTAAGGGAGGGCACGCTTTGAGATAGGATGGCCAGAAAATGCTTGTCAGAAGGTAAGATTTGGTAGTCCTAAATGAAATGTCACAGCATCTGTTTCTGATGACCCCTAAATCCAACCAATGAGAAATGAGATTGAGAAACTGGGTTTTGTTGTTGGTGGTGGTGGTATTGGCAGTAGTCATGTGGGGTGTGTGTGTGTGTGTGTGTGTGTGTGTGTGTGTGTGACTAGAGTTTTAACTCACAGCTTTCATACTTGTGGGGCTGGTACTCTACACTTCAGTTTGCCTCTACCCTTGTTTTTTGCTGGTTATTTTGAGATACAGTCTCACTTCCTACCCGGGTACACGTCACCACCCTGTGTACCTTCTCTCCATGGAGTCTCCTAGACTTTTCTGCTTAAGCTGACCTGGAGCCTTGATCCTCCCCATTTCAGTCCCCAGACAGCTAAGAGTGCAGGTGTGCACCACAGGCACCCAGCATAACTGGTTTTTGTTTGTTTTGTTTTGTTCTGTTTTTAAACTCAGCAGCACTATTTGAAAGAGAAAATGGTTTTTTGACAGATACCCTGTACTTTAAAGTTTAGTATTTCCTGCACAAAAGAAATAACTGATACTATATTATTATGAACTTGCCTGCTTAGATAAATAAAGCCACACTGCAAGAATTTTTAAAGACTTTATTGAAAACCCTGAATTATTAGTCACCATTGTCCTTTGTTTGCCTAGTGATGTTTGCTATGTACTCCTCCCATTATCTTGGCCTCCTGAGTTAGATGTGTGTGTGTGTGTGTGTGTGTATGTGTGTGTGTGTGTGTGTGTGTGTGTGTGTGTGTGTGTGTGTAGGGTGGGAGAGGCTATAGACTTAAATGGGACATGGATTTTCATTTATTTACTTTCAATCCTTTAAATTTGCTGCAGCTCCATACTCTTTGGTTTGGGGGGAAGATTAGATCACAGTTTAGCAAGATTGCAATGAGCAGGGTCAGGAGGGATGGAGGAGGGACAGGACTCTACACATGGTTGCTTTCTAAGCCAGTGGTGCTGGTCCTTTTCCATGTACTATGGGAAACTCTGGGAAATAGCTTTCCCACATGGATGTGGTCCTTTACAAGCCATTAGGACAAATTCCCCTTAGAAATCTCTGACCTGGAGTGGGAAGGTGGCTCAGTGGTACAGTGCTTGCTTTGCATGCATGAGGCCCTGGGTTCGATTTCTCAGCACCACAAAGCAGAAAAAGCCACAAGTGGCGCTGTGGCTCAAGTGGTAGTATGCTGGCCCTGAGCTGAAGAGCTGAAGGACAGCGCCCAGGCCCAGAGTTCAGGCCCCATGACCGACAAAAAAAAAAAAAAAAAAACTCACCTATGAATTACATAGCATTAAGATTAAAATCTTAGATGAGACTAGTATAAAACTTGGCTATTTTCTGGAATGGGTTTTTTCAACATAAGTGCCTTCTTCATTCTTTTCATTACCCTTGTGACAGTGGAACTTAATGTGTAAAAGCACAGGTGAAGGAAATCACTGGCATCTTAATTTGAATGAGCATAAACGCTAGTATACATATGCCCTTCATCTACATACAGCACACCCTGCTCCACATGTACATACCACACACATGCTAGCTGCATTGAGGAAAGTCCTTAAAGCAGTACTGCTTATTCATTTCATTCCATCTTGACCTTGAGTACATAGCTTTTTAATTTTCTGTGTGATGAACTGGGTAGGATACATTAAGCCTGTCCAAGGCTATCAAAGAACTATGGTTCTATCAAGGAAAAATACATATGTGATTGACTTGCAAGCTGAACAAGCAACTTTTTCATGATTTTCCTTTTTGTTTTTCTTGAAAGCACAACCAGCAGAAAAATCTATGGTTATTCAGACTTGAGTGTTTGGCAGACATTTTCTAAAAAAGAAAAAAAGTAATCTAACTTCTATAAGGAGAACTGACAGTATTTGTTACCAATGATACAATTTCAGCTTTCAAATGAAAATTAGAATTTTGGCAAACATGTATTTGTCATTGTGAGCTTGACAACCTCCTAATATTTAAAGACATTTGTGATGAAATTGGTGGTGATATTAACTAATATGATGTTTGGAGACTGTATAATGAAAAGTGTCAAAATGTGGAAGTTCTGCATAACTCAGTGATCTAATAGTTTCAAGATGACCAATGCTGTTATAAAATCAGAGAGGGTAAAAAAATCGGTTGAAACTACAACAAACCACACTAGATTTCAATGTGATAGAGTCTAAAATGTTTGTTGATGTGCCTTCATATGCCACACTGTAACTTGCCTTTAAGAAACTTGCTTTTGTTTAGTAGAGTTCTGAGAACAGAAATCCACAATTAGGATGACATAATTTGGATGCAGAGCACATCTGAGAATGCAAATTTTTCCTCTACTCAAACAGATGGAAAAGAGTTTACAAAAACACACAAAGCAGTGTGACTTTTCTGGGTACGCTGGTTTTGTTTCAGAACATATAGTTACTGTCCAAAACAGGTTTGTGTTATAATGTAATAGGTTTCTTTTATCTTCAAATGAAGCAATAAGTAAATAAACTTAGTTTTCTCCATTTTAATTTCTGAAATGGTAACTTTTATTAATAGATGAAAGTCAGTAAACAAAGGAGACACTTATTTTCATGAGTGTGAAGGGATCTGGGACCAGAAAGCAAAGAAGTGTTGTTCTAGAACCCTCTTTCTGTCATTACCCATGAAGCCATGAGGCATGTGGTGACTCATCCACTAAGTGACGGTCGTGACTACAACACCTCTCTACAAAGCACTGTTGCAATACTTGGCAGTTTTTGTTTTTCTTTCTTTCTACCACTCTATGCTGGCAGGCCTGGCCTGGGAAGAAGCTGGTCCTCTGCTGGGAGAAGCTGTGATGGACAACAGAAATACAGCTTTCTCAGTGTGGAAATGACGGGTCATGGGAGGGTCCAGGGGACCCTTCCCAGGTTTGCTTGTCTCCTGGGGAAGACGTCACCTGAGACTCATCTCCTGCGATGGAAAAAACATGTCACTCACTTGAGATCGTGGCCTCTCGTGCTGGAAAGCAACGAGTTTTCCTGTGTCCCTTGCTTTTTCCTTCAGGGAGTTTGCTCGCTGGAAAGTAAACAACTTGGCTTTGGAAAGGAAGGACTTCTTTAGTTTGCCTTTGCCTCTCGCCCCAGAATTCATCCGGAACATCCGCCTCCTTGGAAGGAGACCCAACTTGCAACAGGTTACTGAGAACCTGATCAAAAAGTACGGCACGCATTTCTTGCTTTCTGCCACCCTCGGAGGTAAGCGGTGTCAGGGTCCCAAGTAATGGGTGGCTAGATGGTTAAAAATCAACTTTAGGACAGAATTATCTAATATACCTCCAACTGTTTCCCTGGGTCTCTCTATCCTGGCTGACACATCGCTGCCGGGGAAATATTTTCTATCTGGTGCTTTGGAGAACAGTGCATTCTCTTTCTCATCCAGAACACTCTGATTTGCTTGTAAGCATTTCCCAAAGAGCTGGGGCTGGGGAGGGGGGGAGAAGAAGGGGAGGGGGGGAGGGGAGAAGGGAGAGGGAGGACAGATTTCTGCTAAACCCATACCAGCAGGGGGCGCTCCTAGTATTGCTTTGGTTGAGCAGCAGCTAACTCCAAGGCTTCCCCACTTCCTAATACTTGCTGTGGCTAACAAATTTAAGACCCATGGAGTCCCTATGTATGTCAGTAACCAGCCCAAACCAGTTCCATCGACCCTGAGCTAATGATGGGGGATGGGGGGTAGGGTGAGGGAGGTACACCATGGGGCTGGAGGTACACCATTGGAAAGCTCTGAAGAGGCCTGCTATGAAGAAAGCAGGATTTGTTGTCACATTTAGCTCATTGCCCCTGGAACAAAGTAGCTTCTTTGGCTGCCAGCATGTGGTAGGGGTTGAGTGTCTGATGGGGAAGAGCTTCAACGATTTTGTCCTTTCCCAGGGAGCAGAAATAGCCATGGTGGCTTCTTATCAACAACTTGAGAGAGAGAATTGTATCTCGCCCCCGGAGGCAGATTGCCCGAGACAGAGATCAATAGCAGATGTTAAATGAAGAAATGGAGGGTGAATGGGGGTGAGCTTTGGGAGGCTTAGGAGCAAAGGGAGAGAGGGAGGCCTTCCCAGGGAAGGGAGGCCTGTGACCCCACACCACACAGTGGACCAAGGCCCACAGCAGGGGCCTCGCTGCCTCTTAGCCCCTGTGTCTGGCTCAGGCTTCCCTTGTGCTTCTTGGTAGGGGCTGTGGAGCAGGAAGGCCTCACTCAGTCCACCTCTGTTCTGGCTACAGGAGAAGAGTCCTTGACCATTTTTGTGGACAAGCGGAAACTGAGCAGGAAGGCAGAGCCCACGGGAGGCGTCTCTGCCGTGGGAGGCAGTGGGAACAGCTCAGCCGTGTCCTTGGAGACCCTGCACCAGCTCGCAGCGTCCTACTTCATCGACAGAGAGAGCACTCTGCGCCGGCTCCATCACATCCAGATAGCCACCGGGGCCATAAAGGTAACAGCAGCCTGCCAGGCCCAGGGCCGGTGGGGGCCCCTGGGCAAAGGGCTTATCCAGCTGTGGCCCGGCCAGGCCAAACCCATCAAAGGGAAAACCAGTTTTCTGATGGGGTTTCAGACAGCTCTCAAATAGCATGGAGTCACCCCTCCTACATGAGCAGGAACACTTGTGGGAGGGACATCTACTGGGCTCCTGGATGGCCGCTGCTTATTGCCCCTGCCCCCACAGGTGTCACAGGTGCCAGGGGGTGGGCCAATTGGAAGAACAGCAGAGGAGTTGCATACAGATATCAAGAAGTTTCATTGAGCTATAAAGCAAAGACAGTTAGGAGGTTTCTATTTTGTGGAGTGAGGAGAGGGAGCAGCTACTATTATCTTGGTAGGTCAGGAGGTACTTAGGGTTTAGACTTTGAGGCTGAGATCTAAAAGGCATGACTCTGTGTGTGTGTGTGTGTGTGTGTGTGTGTGTGTGTGTGTAAGGAGTGTGTGGGTACAGAAACAGTAAGTGCTAAGGGCCTGAAGCAGAATCGAGCTCACTGCTAGAGTACAGACATGACTGTAGGCGGAGTATAGACATGTTACTACAGACAAGGGAACAAGAAAGCCATTGGAGCCGGTGGCTCACACCTGTAATCTGAGCTACAAGGGAGGCTGAGATCTGAGGATAGTGGTTCAAAACCAGCCCTGGCAGACTCTTATCTGTAACCACCAAAAACCTGGAAGTAGAGCTCTGGCTCAAGTGGTAGAGCTCTAGTCTTGAGCACCCAGACGCTTGAGTTTAAGCACCAGGAATGGCACAAGAAAAGACTGAAAGAAAGAAAGAGAGACTAGAGAAATAAAGAAAAGAAAGAAAGGAGGGAGGGAGGGAAGGGGAGGGGGAGGGAAGAGAAAGAGAAGGAAGGAAGGAGGGAAGAAAGGAAGGAAGGAAGGAGGGGGGGAAGGAGGAAGGAAGGGAAAGAAGGACACAATGAGGTTCTGAGGAAGACTAAAACCACAGCACATGGTGATGGCAATGAATTTTTATAAGTATTACCAGAAGAGTGATATCTTATTCATGTTTTTAAAAAGAATAGTGTTCATTGTGACTTTAAATATCTATAATCTCTATCCTATCTCATCTACTTACCCCTAGGACATTTCAATTAAAGTTTGTATTATTTTATGGAAGACTTGGGATTCCTGAAATAAAAACACTTGAATAATACCTTTAAAAATCATTTTAAGTATAAATTTAGGATGGTGAATAGCTTTCAAACTGATGATGTGTTTGGCTTTGGTTTCATCTAAAAATATCCTAAGGAAATTCTCCTCATCAGTCATTCAATAAATATTTATTGAGCACCTTTTATGTGCCAGACCACTCTGCTAGGTTCTGATATTCAGGACGTGAACCGACATAAAATATGTGCACTCATGAAACCTGAATTGGAGTAGCAGAGACATGGTTCAATAAACACACAATGTCAGAGTAGGAAAACATAGAAAAAAGGAATGAACCCAATTAAGAGACAGAGCATGATGTAGTGCTCAACCACAAATGTAAGCACAGTGTAGACGGCTCACAGCTGTAATCTGAGTTACTCAGGAGACGGAGATCTGAGGATCATAATTCCGAGCCAACCTGAGCCGACAAATCTGTGACTCTTACCTTCAATTAACCAACAAAAAGCCAGAAGTAGAAGTGTGGCTCTACTGGTAGAATACCAGCCTTGAGTGAAAAAGCGAAGCAAGAGCACTAGACCCTGAGTTTAAGCTCTAGTACTAGCACAAAAATAAAATGCAAGGGAACA
Organism: Dipodomys ordii; assembly: GCF_000151885.1. Classification (NCBI taxonomy): domain Eukaryota; kingdom Metazoa; phylum Chordata; class Mammalia; order Rodentia; family Heteromyidae; genus Dipodomys; species Dipodomys ordii. The sequence continues at coordinate 7,461,896 of NW_012267243.1, read as the reverse complement.
ATATAAAATAAAGTAAGATTAAAATGTAAGGTTAATGCAAACCATGAACACAGTTGGAGCTTCGAAAGGGCTGGTTTCTTTTCTTCTCAAATGAACAGTGAGATCAACTAAAGATTTATTTCGGTGTTTCTAGTGTCATCTCGAACCAATACTATTACACATCTCTTCATCTTCATTTATCTCCCTGTACTCTCCACGATCTGTTCCTTGCATGTAATCCAGTTGTGTCTACCCAACAGCCTTTCATACAGTCACATCTAATTCCAACTCTTATTTGCCGCTGTGTTTACAGTGCTTGTCTGTGGACCAGAGCAGCTCTTCCTCACCTATCTTTGATTAGCTCAGAAAGGCAATCTTTACCTGAATCCTAACATGGATAAATTCTCCTCTTTAGTGTTCCCAACACATGCATCTTTTATAGGGCTTGATATTTGGATTGCAATTGCTAGCTAATATGGTTATTGCCACATGAGACTATGGTCTTGTTTAGCATTGATTCCCTGCTACATAGTATAGAGGGCACCATATGATGGATGGACAATTCATCATCCAACCATGTCAAAGGAATGAACAAACGAACGAATGAATAAATGAAAGGCATCTTCTGGACATGGTGCTTTCCACATGGCTTAGGTTTGCCTGCTCGGGATGTGTATGCAAATACCTTCAAGCATGTTTAGTTAAAAGAAACAGAGATCTACTTAAGAAAGCTTGATAGGAAGGAAGTTTATTAAAAGGACTCTGGTGAAGAATATCCCAGATCTGCAAGGGCAGAACGCTAAATCCAGACCATACATCTGGGACTTGTAAAATGATGGTCGCACTCTGGTTACTATCTCTGTTTCTTGTTGGAATAGATGCCTCTACTTTCTACTTATTTTTTTTAATCTCCATCTGCTTCATCTTCTTGCTTCCCTTGTGCAAGAATTATGTCCTCTGTTTATCCCAGACTCTTCTATACCCCAGTGGCTTCAACTTAACTCATGGTTTTGCCTTGCTGTGGAACTGTCTCTAGCCCTGACTGCACATTATTCTTTCTGTTTTGTCTGTCAGCCAGTGCCACCAGTGCAGAGGTTTTATTCCCTGTTTGTGACTGTATTTTCAGTTCCTGGCACCTAGAAAGTGTTTGATAATTATTTATTATCGGAATTTTATAAATACCTACAGTCATTTTTCAAACCTTCCCCACCCCCCCACCCCACCCCCACCCCGGTTCAGAGTCAAACCTTAGCCTAAGGGTGGGGTTTTCTGCATTGTCTCCAGCCTGGTTTGCCTCTTGTTAAGTTAAAAGCAGTAGAGTAAATGGTAGGTAGATATTCAAATCACATCAGTTTGAAGTCCTCTGGGTACACTTTCCACAGCTAGAGCCACTGCTCATCCCTTCAAAGGAGGGGCCCACTACTCTTGGAAGCCTCTTCTTGGAATTCCTCAAAGGGCACACTCAATGTGAGATGAATATTCAGTTTCCACCTCGCTGACTGACCTGGGATTTTTCTCTGTCTAGGAACGTGATGGATCCTCTCTATGGGATACAGTTCTAAAAAACATGGGTAAATGAGGGTGATTTCACTTTGCTTTTTTCTCTCCTTCAACTCATCCCAATTCTTTAGTGAGGTCTACAGGTTTGAAATGACATACCCAAGGATGTAGCCCATGAGTCAGGAGTACAAGGCTGCCCTGTTTCCCTTCCCACACCTTTGCTCATCTGATGCTCTTGACCCAAAATGGTAGTGTCCCACACAATGCCGTCTCTTTGCTCTAAAGTGCTTAGTATTTACAGATTCAGATAGGAAGCGCCAGTAGTCCTGCTGTCCTCTGCAACACACTCTTGCTATCTAACAGTCCTTCCTTGGTGTTGTGGGCCCACATCTCCCTCCCTGCCCTGAACATGCCTTAGTAGTTGAGTCGTCTTCCAGGCCAGTCATTACTCTGCTAATGGGTTGGGCTCTGATCACCGGCTCTGCCTTCAGGAAATGAAAGATCTACAGCATATGTGTCCATTTCTTTTGATCTCCAAGCAAATGTGTAGTTAGATTTCTTTTTTTATATTCTTTCCTAGAAACTCTTTCTGCAATAACATGGAAGAAGAGGTGCCCTCTCTTGTTTGTTCATCATGTTTAATGGGACCCCAATAAAGCATCACTGTTGGAAGGTTTGCCCTGATCAGCACATGTCTATTATAGGATTTGTCACATTACATTTAAGCTGTTAGCGTACCTGTTCCTCCCCTCCTTGCATTAGCCATGACAGTAGGTCTTAGAGCAGTAGAGACTCGGCAACATGCACATAGCTCCAGGTTCCTTTACAGCATCTGGTATGTAGCAGTATGCTCAGTAAAATTCTCCATTGGTGAAGGCAGGTGATACATACAGTTTAGGGGGAGACAAACTTATTCAAGTCAGAATGCTTAGAATTGGGTTTCAGCCTTGATATTTCCTCTATGACCTTGAGGAATCATTGAACCCCATGTGTCTGTGGAAGGTCAGAATTACCCACTATTTGACTCAACTGTACACAGGACTTAAATTCCACTAAGATGGCAACACCGGGCTTTGGAATATTGAAACACTCTTATATTCCAAGCCACTTATGCTACCCTAGTCACCTTTATCTCTCTCCTGGAACCCGTAGCCCAACTTTTGATATCAACCAAAGTGTACATGCAGCCCAAGACACCTGCAGAACTCTATCTGGCCATTCAAGACTGACCACTGAGCAATAAGAACAGACGGATTGCTCTGGACTAATGATAAATATGGTGAATGTTATCTGTGCTATAGGGTCATGACACCAGCTTGTGTGTATATGCTTCTCATCAGCAATTTCTGGGAAGGAGTCAGGCCACCAAGGGGGAAATCGGGCCCTTTTCTTAGTTATAGCTCAATTCTCTATTACATAGTGTCCCTTCAGTCAAAAGATATGGAAGGTCTTGGTGGGGAGGATTGGAGATGTTTATAAGCTAACTGAGGATCCCCCCATGAAAGTTCAGCTGCACCCCAGGCTGGTGGAAAGGAGCATTGTCACGAAGCATCCTGCAAAACCACCTGTGGGCATTTTTCACTGCAGTAGCCCAGGATTTGCCATTTGGCCTCTTTCAGCACACATCAGCTATGCTAAGCTCAGCCCCATTGCTCATCATTAGAAGCCCATTTTTTACTCTGCCCGTAGGCATTACAGGTATCCTCCCAGGTAGAACAAGAGCAGCCTGGAAGTCAGAACAGAGGGAGGCAAACAGGCTTGCTGGAGCTACGGTTTGCATGATCAGGGATTTATGGAAAATTGGATGTGCTAATGAACCTGGATCCATCAGGGGCCTTCTGAAGGCAGGATGGTCTCTGTCAACAGACCAATTAGCACACAATTATTTTCCCCTTCTGAAAGCTTATCAGAGGCATTCTTTGAAACTGTGCACCTGAGTGAACTGCACTTGGCATTTCCTCTATAGGCCCTCTTTATAAGCTCCAGGAGCTGTCTGACTCTTTTGTAAAGAAAGCTGCAAGATTCTCCTGACATCAGAGTCTCTGCAGCTTTTGTCACCCTGGGGCTGTAGAGGGGGTTTGGGGGTAGGGGAGGGGAGCTGTTTACTCCAGTCAACCTGCTCTTGTATCTGCAGGCAGACCTGTCCAACTTCCTCTCTTCTTCCCTTAACTTCCTAATGGGGAGAGAGGTGGTCTCGAATATAAAGAGGTATTATCTTGGGATCTGGTGAAATCTAAACAAGCCTTCCTCATGATGATCTGGCCTCTCCCCTCATTCAGGGATAAGAATACTGATCCTAAGTCCATGCAGTTCAATCTTCAGAAGAGAAAAGGTATGAGGAGAGGGCAGATTGCTAACTCACTTTGGGTGAACTGGTCTCTGTTGAGAACATTTATTATTTTAGGAAGTGGGCATGTCTTGAGTGGCTTAAAGTCCTTGTTGGCTCCAGTATTATCAGGAGACCAAAAGGTATTGAACTAGAATCTGGAGATTCCACCACACTCCAACTCTATGGTGTTAGGTATTCTGGCTCTTGAAACCGTGGCGCCCTTTTTGGAGAGTAGAAGTAGTGAGGTTTATATCAAAAGGTTTCTGTGATGGTTCGACAAGTATGGGAATCTGTGGAGAAGTTGTTCCGACTCTTTACTGGTCTTGGTCCTATTGTTTTCTTGCTTCTTTGTAGGCCTGGTGTGTTGTTTCTCCTTTGGTCTTTGCCTAGAGACATTGTTCTTCCTCCATCCCTTCAGACTCTGTCACACCCCTATTCGTCCATTGATGAATCTAAGACCTTCTCAGACTACTTTAAACTCCTGTCTCATCAGCACTGTATATTTAGCTAGCATCACATCATCTCTCCCTGATTACTTTGTTACATCTCCCTTTTTTAAGCCTGGATAGACAAGACCCTCTCAATTGTGTTACCTGTATATTTGTTTTCCCTGTTGGAATCAGCAGGGTGCTAGACATGTATACAGTCTATGCACTTGGGAGCTGGTGTGCTATAAATCTTGCTGCTCTGTCTTTTCTTCCTCATAGCATGCTTCCTCTACCTACCTTGTCTGGCCAATGAAGTTTACTTATCTGAGAAGTAAACTTTACAGGCCCATAGTTTATTTATTTTTGTCCGTTGTGGGGCTTGACTTCTGCGCTTGGGTGCTGTTCCTGAGCTCTTCAGCTCAAGGCTAGCACTCTACCACTTGAGCCACAGTACCAAGTCCAGATTTCTGGTGGTTAATTGGAGATAAGAGTCTCATGGGCTTTCCTTGCCACTGCTGGCGTTGAACCATGATCCTCAGATCTTAGCCTCCTGAGTAGCTAGGATTACAGGCGTGAGCCACTGGCACCCTGCTAGTTAACTTGTTTTTAAAAGCAGATCAGATGCTAGTTCTTTTGCTATTTTTGTTTGTCTTGTTTTCCTTGCTTAGAGATATACTTTGTTCAGTGCTCCTTGGGGCACTTCCTTTTGCCACAACTTGAGTACCTATCAATCATTTGTACTTATACTAACCTGCCTGACTGAAAGACTCAGTGCATAACTTGTTCATCTTTGTGTACCCCTTCCCATGCTGTGAACCTTAGAACACCTTTCTCATGCATTCTCTCACACTGAGTGCCTGTAATACGCTGGATATTATATTTGTGGTCAATAACTTAGAGTATACAGGACCGAGACATGAACCCAATACTCTCAGAAAAGGATGTAACACTACACCTCCCATGTCTGCTGCAAAACAGACATGCCTGAAACTATAGGAGGAGGTCAGAGGTATCAGACAGGCTTCTTTAAAGGACTTCCTGAAGTGCATTCTATGAATGCTTGATGAATTGTATGGAATTGAACAGTGGCTGCTCAATAAATACTCGTTGATTGGTTGATTGATTGTTGGCAAAGACTTCAGAGATCCTGAGAAGAAAGGGCCTCGGGTCCCCATCATTCTTATTACATAATTATTTCTGTGCATTTAAAACTCCCCATTTTTCATCTTATACTTTAAACATCAGGGAAAATGGATGGGCTAACTTTATAATATTTTAAAATGACTATGGTGTTTTGGAATATAAGAGTTTATGTATATTTAATATACTTATTAAAATATGCAGAAAGCCCATGGCTGATTTTCTCTAAGGACATCTCAGTGCTGAGGTGGGACTTAAATGTTTAATTCTAATAATAATACTCATAACTCATATTTCTCTAGTGCTTTCCATCTTCAGGACCCCTAAAGCCCATGAGCACCGCATCAAATAGTACAACTGCGCTCACCTGCAGGCCATTAAGGACTCTAACTGCCCTGCCCCTGTCCTTCCTGGGAAGGGAGGGATAGGATTGACTCCAGCTTTCACTCCTTTTCCAGCCTTCTTTCAGTTTTTCTTCCTATTCACAAATATTCTTTGGCTGTATCTGACAAGCTCCTACCTATGTACAACTGTGACACTGGTCACATATCACAGGTACTGTAGAACCAGAAAACGAAATGACCTTGTATTCCTGAGAGAGGAGCATCAGGGATTTGTGGGGTGGGTAACCAAAGATGCATGCTGTTCTTTAGCAGCTCAAAGACAGAATGTGGAGTCTCCAGGAGGATGACTGGAAGAAAAGGACAAAGGTGCCTTGCTTGTTTTCTAAATCCATATCCTGTTCCTTCTTTGTGTAGGTCACAGAGACCAGGACCGGTCCTCTGGGCTGCAGCAACTATGATAATCTGGACTCAGTCAGCTCTGTCCTGGTGCAGAGTCCAGAGAACAAAGTGCAGCTACTAGGTAAGCAGCTCCAGGGTGCCTTTCACATAGTTCACACCTGGCGGAAAAATCTGGGTCACCAAAGAACAGAAAAGGGCCTACTTGCCCACTTTGTTAAACCCTTCTTAAGAGAAGAACTACCACAAATTCCGAGACCTGTATCTAACAGCTTTCCTTTGTGTTGTATGTGTGTGTGTGTGTGTGTGTACTAGTGTTTGAACACAGGGCTTCATGTTTTCTAACAGAAGAAGAGAAGTAATAATCATATTAGGTAGCTCTAAATAGAAGTTTTATTCATCTTTAGTATCCATGTCTTGATTAATTTTGCTCAGGGTGGCCTAGAACTATCATCCTCCTGATCTCAGCCTGTCACATAGCAGGAATGAGAGGCACACAACAGCATACCTATTATTGGTTGAGATGGGGCTCATACTTTTTGCCTGGCCAGGTCTTGAACCAAGATCCTCTCAATTGCCACCTCCCAAGAAGCTAGGATTAGAGACATAAACTATGAGCACCAGACTATATCATTCTTTTGAAAAACAATACAACAAACATCTGATAGAATATCTTACAGCCAAGACCTGTTGCTCTTATCACTGGACACCAAAGTCCTCTCATGTTTTATTCTTTCTCAAACACTCTGTCATTATCCTATAAGAAACAGCACAGCTATCCTTAGAGAATTTGACCCACTTCAGTAATCATCTATATTACCTCCAAACTCTTCTTCTTTATCTTGAAGACACAATGAGGAATAACTTGCCTTTGCAGAGTGATTATGGGGTAACGATCTCTATTTCAAACAAGGGATCTACTACAGGTACCACTGGCTATTGTAACCATACCTCAAGGGTGGCCCTTGCTTTCTGCTATTAGGCTGTGGGTTTTTGTGGTAATTTCAAAGCCAAGAGGCATTTTAAAGGAATGGGAGCCTTTTTTCTGGAGAAAGAACATACAAAACAGGGAAAGAAAAAAAAAGGCAACCACAGTAGGTCTGAATGGTGGAAGATAAAGGAGGTATACATCTCCTGCTCTGTTTCGTAAGCATCTTTGGGAAAGGCCTACCCAAACTGATTCAGTGGGAAAAGTCCATTTTTCTTCAGGCCTAACTGAATTGGACTCTGCTTAAGATATTATTATCCCAGCATTACAAAATCAATAGCCCTCATTCAGGATCTACGATTACAAATTCCAGGCAATCTGAGCCAGATGTGACCCAGTAATGCTGTAGGAATCAAGAAATGTATAATAAAGAAGAGTAAAAGACTTTTATTTAGAGCTACCTAATACAATTAGCATCTCTCTTCTCTTCTGTCCCTGGATGGGCTTGGTTTGTGTCTGGAAATTACCAATGAGTGAAGTTAGAAATGCCTGGTGGTTCATTTGAAATAGTTTATGCCATTTAATTTTATAGCCCATCACTCATGCAGACATTGCTCGGGGCACTTATTTTATAGCAATGGGAAATGTTCTGGTGGAGGATGAAAGGGGGAAGCAGAAGGAAACTGCTTGGAGAGGGTGAGCGTTGAAAGCAAGCATGTGAGCACAGTGCGGAAGGAGGTCTTGTTCAAGTGCCAAGATGGGCAGAGAGTCAAGAAAGGAAAATTTAAACGCAGTTCAGAAGAAGAGGTAGACCTCCAGCAAGAATTTAAAAAATCCTCTGTGGATGACAATTTTTAGTTATAGTTTGAGGTCTGCTGAGACTAGGATATAGACTGTGGGCTTTGTGATTTCCTGCCAGACAAGGTCAAGAGTGTAGAAATAAAAGAGTTAGCAAACTTTTGAGGAAAGGAGACTGTATGCAGAGGTGCTCCGATCCCTCACCCTCTAAGCCTAAGAACCCACAGCCTTCCTATTAGAGGAGAACTTCCTTCAGGTCTGACCTCAAACATGGCCCACAATGCATTCAAAGTCTGATCTACTCTTCATTCATCCTTTGCTAAGTTTCCAATAGACAGCTACCTTATTTGTGTCTTGAAGCCAACTAGGGGTACATTCTGCTACTGGTACAGATATTCATCACAAATCAGTGAGAAAACCAAAGCTTGGGATAAATTTTGGGTATTATATTCAAGAGCAGAGGAAGGCAATGGAAAGAGAGCCATGAGTCATTCATATCTACCTAGGCCTTACTGGTCTTCGGGGCAATGATCATCATCCTAGTTTTAGATCTCCTTAAGAGTTAAATCTTATTGAGAATGGACAGCTACAATCAGGCATGCAGCATGACTTTCTGAGATAAGGACAGGGTATGCCACAAAGAAAAGCATATTAGCACTGAAACTTGGGTAGGTCATTGTGGTCTTTGGGCTTATGTTTCATTACCTTTAAGAACCTCAGTATGGCCACAAGGGTTACATGCAGTTATATATAGCAAGGACTTGGCAGAGGGCCTGGCTATTATATACACAGAACACCTAACCCTACCTCTGAGCCTCATCATTCATCGGGGATAAGATGGGAGCATCATTCAGTAATGTTCTACTATGACTACTATTTGTCTCAGTTAAGCTAGAAACAGGATGGCTACTGGAGGCAGAGCAGCCCAGCAAGACTTGATTCCTTTCCCTATGAAGGCTGTAAATTCTTCTTTTATCCGAAACATTTTGTTTCTCTCTAGAATTGCTGATGTGTAGCCAATAAGTCTGTTCTTATGATCTGCACACTCTTAATTTGGCTGATGTGAAGAGTTTGGGCTTTGATCTTCCCTGTCTGCATTTTCCAATCATCCTCCATCTGTCACAGTGCAGGGACAGCCCTGTCTCCCAACCAGCCTAGCAGGATCAGGCCCTGGGGTGATCATTCTTGAGTCCCGGACACACAAGTCAGCAGAACCCCAGATAGGCTTTCTCCGGCCTTGGGTGTGGGAAACTGAGTCTCCCCTGGTTTTCCCCAGCGATTCTGATACATCGTTTCGCACAGGCCTGCAGGTGCTGTTGCCTGAGTACCTGCGTGAGCGCTTTGTAGCTGCAGCTCTCAGCTACATCACATGCAGCTCTGAGGGGGAGCTGGTCTGCAAGGAGAATGACTGCTGGTGCAAGTGCAGCCCCACGTTCCCAGAATGCAACTGTCCTGACGCTGACATCCAGGCCATGGAAGACAGTTTACTACAGATCCAGGACTCCTGGGCGACTCACAACCGGCAGTTTGAGGAGTCAGGTAAGCAGTCAACTAGTCCCAGAATTCCTCCCTGGAAGAGAGATGGCTATGAAGTGCAAGGCAAAAACCATAGGAATTTGGCTCTGATCCCATCTCAGCCACTTACCATCCCTATGACCTAGGGAGGCGATATCCCTCTCCCAGACTCTCAAGTGGTTTATTCTTCCTTTATGTAAATGGACATCGTTTCTAACTAACAAGTGTGTTTTAAGGACCTAATGAGGTGAGATAAATATCATTAAGTATAGATCTTCTTGTCTGTCTTCTTTGCTACTGAATCCACAGTGCCTACTAGAACAATGCTTGCACACAAGGTACACAATAAGTAGTTGTTGAATAAATGAAGTGTGTAGAGTGGCTCAAAGTGACACTGGTGAAAGCTAGGTGCCGTTTGTTGCTACTGTCACTCATGTCAACATTGCCTTAAGATGCAGATTCAGAGCAGTTGCTTTCGCATTCTTACCCTGCTGCTGGCCAGCTGCACTTGTCTTGGGGTAACCATGAAGCACCTCAACGCCTCAGTGTCCTCACCTGTGAAAGAGAGAAAGTAAAAATAGGTTGCTGGAACTAGCTAAGGAGAATATAAAAATGTTCTTCAACCCTCATGCTTTGGATTAATGGTGGCAGAATATGTTCTGTTATGTGACTGCAGGCTTTTCAGCATTGTAAGCTACTGCTAACCATGAAAGCAGAGTAGGTCTCCTTTCAGAGGCAGGAGATGTGGTGACTGTGGGTCCCAAGGACAAGAAGAGCAGAGAACAGAGACATGAGTATGAATTCAGAAAAGCTATGCTCAGCAAGCTCCGAGGAAAGCTCAGACTTGGGCCTAGAAACTCCAAAGCATATAGCTTCTGGATCAGCTACGGAATACAAAACAATGTCTAACCAAGAGAACAAAGAGAAGAGTTACATGCTCAGATAGAAAAGTTTGGAGGGAAAAACCAACTTCAGGGGCCTGAAAATAGTTCTAAAATAGCTGAGCTGGATACAGTACCTTTGCTGTGTCTACACTGCGTGTGGTTGCATGCTTTATTTCTTGCATCAGGGTGTCCCAGCATCACTGAAGAGGATTGTCCTGTGATAATGTTGTGGATGACTTATCAGGAGGTATAAAGAGGCAAAGAGGTATATCCAAAAACTATTAGCAAAGGTAGAATCTTTTGCCCTCCACTTGATAGCAAATCTCTTTGAAACTCAGAGACATTCTAGAGTGGGAAAGGATGGAAACAATCCTGAAACCATACATTATATGTTAGTTGTTTCTCAATAAAGCTATTAGTGAAAAAGAAACAAGGAAAGTAGATACACATCCCCCTGGGTGTGGGCAACACCGACCTGTCTCCCAGGACTCCTCAGAACTGCCCTTTGTTCAGCTGCTCGGTTTTTGTTTTTGTTTTTTTTTTTGCCCACAGAAGAGTTCCAGATCCTGCTGAAAAGGCTCCCTGCTGACCGGTTCCTGAACTCCACAGCCATCTCTCAGTTTTGGGCTATGGACACTAACCTGCAGCACCGCTACCAGCAGCTGGGAGCCAGTTTGAAAGTGCTGTTCAAGAAGACCCACCGCATCATCCGCCGGCTCTTCAACCTCTGCAAGCGCTGCCATCGCCAGCCTCGATTCCGGCTGCCCAAGGAGAGGTGAGCATCCCAGGCTCCAGAACCAGGCTCAGCACCACCCTGGCAATGGCTGCTGGGGTGGGGCGGGGCAAGTCCCCTGTCCAAAATGGATGAGAAAGCAGTGATACACACAGCTTTTAACGTCCTGTGATCTTGACTCGCTCCCCTGTGTCATTCTCAATTTTGTTATGTCCAAAGTGAGACAGAGTCCAAACCTCCTTCTTACCAAAACAAAATGATAGCAGATTCATATATTAGTCTAATGATGCTCACATTGTCCCTTATTCATAAGTCTTGTACATCTAAGAGGAAATGCACACATTCAATGATTTTAAATAAGCAACTGCTCTTGAAAGACCCTAGCCCCCTAGGATACTTCCGTCGACAGGAGGGCACCCCAGAAACTTAGACTCCAGACCGGGAGATGCAACAAGCAAGAGGAGATTATTTGACATTTGCGCAACTCTAATTTTTAATCTTGAACTCTGAGCCATAGAAGGCAGGAAAGCTGAGGAGTGTGCACTGTACTCTCAGCACTGTACTCTCGTTGTACTGTCATCCACTCCTTCCTTCCTTCCTTCCTTCCTTCCTTCCTTCCTTCCTTCCTTCCTTCCTTCCTTCCTTCCTTCTTTCAGTAAGATTTTACTAAGTCTATATCCCATGCCCTACTACTTAGCTGTAAGCATATGGTAAAGTAGAAAATTATGAGAACAGCTCCTCAGATTCTCCAGGAGGAAGGTTTCCTTGGACAAGGAAGTCCTGGCCATCTTGGGCAGAAATGATGGGCTGGTACACACAGGGGAGACACTATTCTAGGAGAGAAGAGCTCCTCAAAGACGTAACTCCAAGTGAAGCACAGGTAAGGATGATAAGGAAAGGATAGTGCAATGGGGCTGTTTGACAGGGATTCATTATTTTCCCCAAAGATAATTAGTAAGTGCTTACTACACAAGAGAAACAATTTTGATCTCCGAGAATATGTTAGCCAGTAATACAGCATCCCTGTTCTTGTAGCTTCTCCAAGGAAAGCAGCCCATAAATAAGTAATCAACAAACGCGCTAAGTTTAAATATTGATAATCGTCATGGATTAAATAAAAACCAGGTGGTGCAATCGTGACAAGAGTGGTTCTTTTGAAACAGACATCAGGAAAGCCCTCTCTGAAGAGCTAATGTAAAAGTTGCTATTAAAGTTTTAAGAGGGTTGGCAATAGAATATTCTAAGCCTTGGTGGAAGAGTGACAGAAGCAGAGAGAATGAAAAAGGAATAAGACCTTGAAGTGGGAGTAAAACTGGGAAGAATTTGAAATCTTGGAGTCATCCTCTATATAGAAGGTTGAAAACCTAGATTTAATATAAGATGTAGGTCCTCCAGTTTCTTTTTTTTTTTTAGAGGGAAACAGAATAGTAGTCTGTTGCTTCTAGTACAAGTCTGATGCTAAATGTCAGACTTGGCTTGATCAAGCTTTTCTCAGTCAGACCCAAATAGCTCGGTCAGGTTTCCATCATTCAGTGAACACAAGGCTTTCTCCTTCTGTCAGTACTTTCCCTGCTGTCAGCTGTTAGGGGCAGGTGGAGGTATGCTGCTTCCGTTGACTTTGCTCTGTTTCTAATCTACCCTCCTCAAGGTCCTTGTCCTACTGGTGGAACCGAATCCAGTCTCTCCTGTACTGTGGAGAAAGCACCTTCCCTGGCACCTTCCTGGAGCAGAGCCACAGCTGTACCTGTCCCTATGACCAATCTTCCTGCCAGGGCCCCATCCCATGTGCCTTGGGTGAAGGGCCCGCATGCGCGCACTGTGCTTCAGACAATAGCACGCGCTGTGGAAGCTGCAACCCAGGTTACGTGCTGGCCCAGGGGCTGTGCCGGCCCGAAGTGGCCGAGTCCTTGGAGAACTTTCTTGGACTGGAAACAGACTTGCAGGACCTGGAGTTGAAGTACCTGCTGCAGAAGCGGGACAGCCGCATTGAGGTACACTCGATCTTTATCAGCAATGACATGCGTCTGGGCAGCTGGTTTGACCCTTCCTGGAGGAAGCGCATGCTGCTCACCCTGAAGAGCAACAAGTATAAGCCTGGGCTGGTGCATGTGATGTTGGCCTTGTCCTTGCAGATCTGCCTCACCAAGAACAGCACCCTGGAGCCTGTCATGGCGATCTATGTGAACCCCTTTGGGGGCAGCCACTCTGAGAGTTGGTTCATGCCTGTGAATGAAGGCAGCTTCCCTGACTGGGAAAGGACTAACGTGGATGCTGCTGCCCAGTGCCAAAACTGGACGATAACCCTGGGGAATCGGTGGAAGACATTCTTTGAGACAGTCCATGTTTACCTACGGAGCCGAATCAAGTCCCTGGACGACAGCTCCAATGAGACAATCTACTACGAGCCCCTGGAGATGACGGATCCCTCCAAGAATTTAGGCTACATGAAAATCAATACCTTACAGGTCTTTGGCTACAGCCTTCCCTTTGACCCCGATGCCATCCGGGACTTAATTCTCCAGTTGGACTATCCATATACACAAGGTTCCCAGGACTCTGCGCTTTTACAGCTTATTGAGCTTAGGGACCGAGTGAACCAGCTTTCTCCACCTGGCAAAGTCAGGCTTGACCTTTTCTCCTGCTTACTCCGGCATCGGCTCAAGCTAGCCAACAATGAGGTGGGCAGGATCCAGTCCTCCCTGAGGGCCTTCAATTCCAAACTGCCAAATCCTGTGGAGTACGAGACTGGCAAACTCTGTAGCTAGTGGAGGACCTACCCCAGTGCTTAGGCAGGGAGTGGATCTACACCTCCAGGGTGCGAAGATAATCCAAGCCCTCACCTTAGTGCCAACAGGGTGTTCCCATGAGTCTCTCAGCACCCAGATGATGGGACCTCAAGGCTTGGACTGAAGCAGATCAGAGAGAAAGAAACAGCCACTGCATATGTGCACCTGTGCACACACTCTCTCTCCCATACACACACACACACATATACGCACACAGAGACACACAAACACACACACATACACTCTCACAGGGAGGCTACAACTCAACAGCCTCAGATCTGTAAAGTTGGTGCTTTCTAAAATGAATGCGATTGAAGGAAAATCTAAGCCAGGAAAAGTGAAGGAAAAGAACCAGCCAAGTCATGCAAGCCACAAGAATTCCTTCAACGTGATACTTGTCATCTGAGAAAGCAAGAGGGGTCAGAGATGGGATGGGTGGGAGTTCTTCCCCTCGCTCTCTGGAGTCACTTTTGTATTCTTTTTAATCAGATTTCTTACAATGTTGTTTTGTGACTCCTTACCTTGGATCTTACTTTTTGTATGTTGTTTCCTCTGCACCCTGGAGGCTTGTGCTGACTGCTCCTACAGCCACTTCCTGAGGAAGTGGGAGAAGTGGAAAAACCGAGGAAGCAACCGCAAGGGCAGCAGCAGCCTCCTGGCTCACCCACCCTCCTACCAGCCCCCAGTCCCTCAGCCGCCTCAGTTTGAGGATATGGTTGGTTCCAAGTACCCCTCATGGTACATTCAGACTTCCTGTTCCCACAACACTTGTGCTAAGAAAGCAGTTCCATCCAGCTAGACAGAGAGAGACAATGTATAGGGATATGTTTCTTTAAAAACAAAACAAAAAAAATAACAAAAGTATTTTGTGATGGTTTTCCTTGTCAACTTGCTTCAGACACATGAACATCTGAGTAAAAATTTACCTGGTTTAATATATTTTAAAGGCCTTTTTTGATGGAAAAAATAAGAAAGAAAAGAGAAAGAAATAGTTCCATGGGTTGCCTAGATTGATTTTAAATTGTCATGAGTGTAACACAGGAATTTTCCTGGGTGAAGGATACTGCTGATGAGTATCTGCCTCTGTTGATGACTCAGGTGTGTGTGTGTGTGTGTGTGCATGTGTATGTGTGTGTGTGTGTGTGTGTGTGTGTGTGTGTAGACATGACAGAAAGACAGATTAAAGGGGCTGGGAAGGTGGCTCAGTGGTAGAGCGCTTGCCTTGCATGCATGAGGCACTGGGTTCGATTCCTCAGCACCACATAAGCAAAAAGAAAAAGCCAGAAGTGGCGCTGTAGCTCAACTGGTAGAGCGCTAGCCTTGAGCTGAAATGCTGAGAGGCCCAGAGTTCAGGCCCCACAACCAGACCTCCCCCCCCAAAAAAAGAAAGATTAAATGCAGTAAGGCCAAGCTTGGCCAGAGAGTTATCTCATTATACATATTCCCTTGTAACTTTCCAAAATATGAGGACTAACCCAGGATTTACATCCAGGATATCCTATTATCAGGACAAGAATTTGAAAGTTCCCATTCGCAAAGAAACCTCAGCATTTGTGCGAGAAAATGTCTGTTAAGGGGAATCCTCTCTATCAATGCTTACTATAGACATTAAGAGAAATCTACATACGCCACATCTGATGGTCCAGGAACATCCTTTGAGTAAATTGGGGAAGACACAAGTGTGCCATTTGTTTCTTCCCCTCTGCCTGCCATTTTCCTAGCCTCCTACAGAGAACAGTGTGCCCTTCTCCCCTCAGTGGCCCTTCCAGGGTCCAGCGGTATGAGAATCAATCACTTGATAACACAACGTTTGGAGAGTCTCTTTTTCTGTCTATATTCCACATGTCCCAACACAGTACACAGGTATGACAACCCTCATTTTGTTCAAGAGAAGGCTGCCATAAAAATACTTATTCCACAATTATGTTTCATCTTAGTTTGGTAGAAAATAAAATGGGAGACAAGGAGAAGATGCTATGTCTGTCTACCCTTATGGTTATTGTCACACATAGAATAATTTGATATTGCATTTAAATATTGTACCATCCTCCAACCTACAAGAACCTGAAATCCTTGGTAGATAAGCAGCCTGGGTCATTTCTTCACTACTCCCATAAAGGGTTCTAGGGTAGAAAACCAGTAATGAAATGATCGAGGTGTTGAAAACAGCTACTGGCTGTCTATTTCTAGTTCAAGTCGTGGCTTACTTTGTGGAGTTTATACTAAGCGTCTTACCTGACTGTTGGAGCCAGCAGATGACATCTTCCTCAATGGGGATATTGAGATGTACCCAAGGAAGGTACTTTTGCTGGGAAGGGGGTTGCAAATGGTAGGGAGGCTTTTTGACACATTCAGTGGTAGGCTTTGAGAGGTATAAAACAGACTAGAGTCTGATTTTAGCACTCCAAATGATTATGTCTACATGCTGTAGGTGTGGGTGGACAGAAACTTTCCATCGTGCATTACGAGCACACTTTTTCATGTGGCAAATTGTCAACTGCCAAGCACAGCGGTATTCAGAATGGGAAGACAGAAAGTGAGAAGATATTATGCGCAGAGCTAGCAGTGTGGAGTCATGGCGGTGTGAATGTGATTCACACAGTGGGAGCGGACTCTGTACATGGGAGCTCAGGTCTCACCTGGGCCCAGTTCCACAGTAATGCTGAGGGATAGGAAACCTATTCTAGCTTTGAATCAGAGACCACACTCCAGTGAAGAAATACACCTACAGAATTACTAAGAATGTTCTGAGATGAGAGCTGTATCATGGGAGACCTGTGGGAAGAAACAGTATAATGGATTGTGGTTTGTATCCATCACAACACAGAGATTTCTACTCTGTGCTTGCTTAAAGGTTTAAGCTATGGAGCTGAGTATAACAATTCCATCTGAAAGTACTACTAAACATTGGTAAATATTAGGAGTGCAGTTTTGACTCAAGTGCAAGTAAGATTGATAAAAAATCTAAGCACTCATTAGTAATTACAGCAATAGAAACTTTAATATTTTGCTAACACACATCTGTGATGGATGTCTGATTCATTTGTTCTGAAACAGTGATAGGGTGCTTGATGTAGAAGAGCTTGGGTCAAAGCAACAAACCAAAGACTTCGCTTTAGAAGACAGATGAGGAGAAAAGGAGGTGTAATGGGTGAGCAGGGTCCCTTAAGAGGAATGGTTTAAAGGCTTAGGGCCATTACTTCAACTCAGAGTTTCTCATAAAACTAGACTGAGAGAACTGCTATGATAAGGAAAGGCTGCCCCGGTTGAAATTTTTACCTGTAAAACATACAATAATCAAACAATGTGAGGCACTAATTCTCAGACATGGTTGCAAATAAAGAATTGCCATTAATTAGTACTGGCTTGTCAGTGTTGGTGAATTCATTGTGGAATTAAAAGCTAGATCCCAATTCAGTAACTACCATGCACTACATTAAAAAAAAGTCAGGAATTAAAGCCTTAATTGTAACCCCAAAGAACTAATACATAAAATGCTAAGCTACCCTAAGCATTAGACTAATACCTGTAATACTAAATAATATACTTAACACCTGCTATGAATATTATAATGCTATGTTCTGTAGACATCTTGAGCCAAAAATATAAATGAAGATCTCTTTCAACACTGGATATCACAAATAGTTTAGATCCAATTATTGGCCTCTTTTAAAACATACAGTGATCGTAATAGGCAAAGCTACCTTGAGAATGGACAGAATATACTTCAGACAGGATGTCTTACCCTGAATATCAACTTGGGTCTATACTTTTATAAGGCCATTCTCCTGCATTTCAGAAGCTTTTTTTCTCACATTCTCCATGAAAATGAAAATACCCTTTGGAAAAAGTAAACCTTATGAATTAACCCAATGGCAAAACTAGAGGTATTTTTGAAGTTGAAAGAGTTTTAGAAGCATTCAGTCCAATCTACTCATTTCCAACATGAAAAACAGGACTTTTAAAAACTTGAGAGATTAAAGAGCTTGACTCAAGTTTTATCTACAAACAGAACTTGGAACGACATTGTCTTCTGGGTTCTTCTCTACTTCTCTTTGACAGTAAATGTCACCAGGGTCCTGAGAAATGAGAGAAACCCAGTTCAGGACTTGAATGGAGAAGAAGCCAGAAAAAGACTAACAAAGGGTGGGGATATCTGATTAGCATACCCAATTGGTTGTTTCGAACAAAAATAATCAACTACCATAATAGGGAAAGGAAAAAGGACTGAAGCGTCTCTCCTGAGAAGCTTTAAGTGTAAAGTAGATATGTTCCCATCTAGGCTTAGTGCAATCAACTTGCTGGGTTCCCAACGGCCCTATCAGCTCACTTTTTTTTCTTTAATTGTAACACTCTGCCTCTAATTTCTTAATAGCTTCCTATAAAACCCTAACCAGAGAGCTTGAATATCACTTAAACTTGATAGTTTCTATAACACATCTTCCTTGTGAAGGCCAGGAGTGTCTAGGTATCACCAGATACCATTCTTCTCATGGTTTTATGTACATTGTGGTCTACATCTGGAAGGGTGGCTAAGCATACAAATGAAATGACACGCTGATTTACATCAAGAGTTCCAGCTCCTTCCCACAACTTAGTGCAGAAAATCATCATGGAGGGACTCACCTCACCCAAGACACAGCACTGTGCTCCTGGGCTAGCCTCTGTCTCTCTACAACAGACATTGGGTATGCTAAGGAGGAAATACAGGCTTGGAATCTGTAGGTAGTTGGATGGCACTAAGCACACATTTCTTCTGGCTTCTCAGTCTGCTCCTCTCAACAGCCAGCTCTGTGACCATGAGTGAGTCTTTCTAATTCACTTGGCCCTTATTTGCTCTCCTGTGGAAGAGGAAGTTGGAGTCCTACTCAGGTACTGAGTGAGGGTCCTTCTACAGTTATCCTTCATGGTATGGAAGAGAACACTGTGTGGCTCAAAGGTCAGATCTTGCTTTGTATGCTTGATTCATACTTATCATTTATATGACCTTTGTTCTTCATTTGTCTTCTTATCTGCAGCCCAACTGCTTCATTTTTACCACCTTACAATTTCTATTTCCTTGCTTGTGTGAACCTGTGCATGTTTTGGATCCATATTCCCTAACTTCTGGGATACATGTACCCTTTTGATTCACTAAATCTGAGTCTCATTCCTTCTTCTCTCCCTCCCTCCTTTCCTTCCCCCCTCTTGCCTTTCCTTCCTTTAAATAGAAAATACTATATGCTAGACTGAATGCAAGATATTCAAAACTCTAAGAAACATGTGTTAGGTGTGTTATACAAGGTGATATGTGTAGGGAACAGAGGAGGACGCTTCAACAAATAGCATTCTTCAGTAGAGGTACATAGTACGGGGTACAGAAAGATCA
The DNA here is from genome assembly GCF_000151885.1 of Dipodomys ordii. Taxonomy (NCBI): domain Eukaryota; kingdom Metazoa; phylum Chordata; class Mammalia; order Rodentia; family Heteromyidae; genus Dipodomys; species Dipodomys ordii. Next base: position 7,442,768 of record NW_012267243.1, on the reverse strand, counting down.
CAAATCATTCCCTTAAAGAGACCATGGTAGGATTTGCTATGAACTGTTTAATATTGTAGCAGTCCCCCAAACCCCTGGATGTACCCAATCTTATTTCAGAGCTAATAGCAGAGACCCAAAGCAGGCCGATGTCCCCATAAAACGCCCATCATTCTGTCCAGAACACAAGATCAGTTCCTTGTTTTTCGCCTAAGATCTCTCAAGGGATTTGCGCAGATGGTACTTTTGGTAGGTGAGACATCTCCACCCCTGAAGGAACAGTGGTGTTTAACAAGTGCTTCCTCAACTTTAATTGACCTGCAGATTCTGGTTCACAAGGTCAAGGCAGAGTGACATGCTCTCCAGCGATGCTAATTCTGCTAGACCAGGGGCCACATTTGACTTGGCAGAAAAGGCTTTTAGAAATTATGTCTCTTATTTTTCTATTCCATTGGGACTCGAAACAGGAGTCTACCAGGAGATACATGGGCTAAGAAACCGGAGTCAATTGCATCTAGCGCTAAAATAGGGACCTTGCTGATAAAATAAAAATGTTTGATGCTTTACTGGCTTTTAATTCTTGTAGCATTTAGAAGCAAGATGAATGGCCTTTACACACACACACACACACACACACACACACACACACACTATCACACCTCAGGAAGTGAGAAAATAGACAAGAGAAAGAAAGGAAACACAACTAAATAAAAATTCTGAGGTCTCCAAACTGACACACTTATGAATGTGTTTACAGACAGGCAGTCCCTTGGACTAGTTGAATCATGCTGGCTGAGTAAAGGTCTTTTCTCCCAAGTCTATCAGAGTAAATCTGCTCAGAAGAGAGACAGGGAATACCTGTCACGCTATGGAAACATATATCAGATGAGATTATTAAAATCCATACTAGCAATGTACAAACACCCAGAGGCCCCGGACCTTAGACTGTACTTCATGAGTACTCTAGCCACCTCATCAAAGAAAAGAAATGAATTATATTTTTTTGTTTCCAGTTCTGTCCTTCTCACCTCCAACCTGTGTGATTACCACCCATGCATCATTAATAGAAACAATCCACCAAGATTTATGGAGGGCCATTCTTCCAAGGATCTCAAAACTTGGAAGAATCAATCGGTCAAAATTATTTATTGAGCATTTTCAACTAGGAGCTGCAGGAAATAATGCCAGCATGGATGGAATGCATACATTTCCCTTATTCAAGAAGCCTGTAGATAACTTAGGAAATAAAACTTAGGAGAAGCTCTGCAGTTCCATGTAAACAGAAGCTGGACTCGCTATGGCTTCTGGAGTCGAGCGGCTATGACTCAGGCTGCCAATTATTGCACGTACAGAGCTGTGCATTCCATTTAAACTTTAATCTTGGTATGCACGTTTTTTGGTCAATCCTGGGGTTTGAATTCAGGGCCTGGGTGCTGTTCCTGAGTTTTGTGGCTCAAGGGTAGCACTCTATCACTCCAGGCACAGATCCACTTTGGTCTTTTTCATGGTTCATTGGAGAGAAGAGTCTCACAGACTTTCCTGCATAGCCTGGCTCTGAACTGTGATCTTCAGATCTCAGCCTCCTGAGTAGCTAGGATTATAAGTATTAGCCGCAGACACCCAGCTGTTTTGCACACCTTTTAAAGAAGGACCATAATGGCATATATTTCATAGGATGTTTTTGATGGCCAGTTAAGAGCAAGCATATACAATCTCAACGAGTATGGGTTGTTATTATTGTGTTAGTGTGTATGTTTGGGTAAAATATATGACAAGGCAAGGCAAAAAAGAAAGGGAAGGGTGAAGAAGGGTGAAGTGGGTAAAGAGGAAGGGAGAAAGGGAAGAGGGAAAAGAGGAGAGAGAAGAGAAGAGAGAGAAGAGAAGAGAAGGGAAGAGAAGAGAAGAGAAGAGGAAGAGATATTTTACTTACCTGAGAAAGCAAACATCTTTCTGGAAATAAATTTATCATCTGGGCCCTTTCATAGGGTCATTGAATATTATAATGGTAAATAGGTCTCTCTTACAGTTTTTCAGAGGACACAGAAAAGCCATTCAAATGGATATTTCTTACATAGACCCTCTATAAAAGCAGAGAATATAATATCACACCATAGGTCATCTCCGCAATGTCTATGCCCAGCTGGTCATGTGGTCCAGGAACATTGCTCTGATGATATAACTTATTATAGTGATAGAGAGTTTGAAGTGTCTAAGAGAATGGCTAGTTAACATGGCCATTAGACTGTCTCCTTCAAATAGTGCACCTTAAGTACACTTTAAGCAAGTACCAAATTGCAGTCAATTCCTGGTTGAATTATTTGATGGGAAACCTGGGTGTAGTATTGCCATAAGGTTTTAGATACAGACATGAGGAAGGCAGAATCTATATACCAGTTACATTGGACATATAAGGTATGGATAGGAAGAAAGGTAGAGAAAAGATTCTAGGCAGTGGTAATAGTATATGTCTCTGAACATATTCACAGACATGCTGACAAATCACTAGCCTCCAGATACAGTGCCCCTCATTTTTTCCAAAGAAAATGGCTTCATTATTGATATGTAAAGTATATATCCTAAAGTTCACACTTTAAGGTGCACAATTCAGTCATTTTCATTCAGAAAGCGACGTGCATAGATGATCACTATCTAATCCTAGAACATTTGCAGTACCCCCAAAAGAAATCTTGTACCCGTTAGTCATATTTTTACCACTCTGACAATATACCTGGACCATGCAAATTAAGAGAGGAAAGACTAAACTAAGCTCTCTGTCTCAGTCCATCATGGCAGGCAGGACATAATAGAGTAAAACAGCTCATCTCCTGGTGGTCAGGAGGAAGAAGAGAATACTGTACTAGCTGTATTCTTCCTTCTTTCCCTTATTCCATCCAGGTCCCTGGTGTAATAGGTCCACATTCAGGCCAACTCTTCCTATTTTATTAATCCTCTCTGGAAATGCCATCATAGACAGACATACCCACAGGTGTGCTTTACTAATCTTTTAGGAACTTCTCAATCCAATGAAGTGATAATCAAGATTACATCATACATGAGCAAGCATTTGACATTCCTGCTGAATCTTTAACTCTAGGCAACTTTGAATCTATTTTCTGTCTGTATTGCTCCAAATATTTCAGAAATACAGAGTCACACAAAATGTGGCCTTTTTTTTTTCTGGTGGTTTCTTTTACTGAGCATAATGGCTTCCAAGTTCACTGTGTTGTAGCATACATCAGAATGTTATTCCCTTTTAGTAGTTGAATAATATTCCAGCAAATAGCTATATCATTGTTTCTTTATTAATTGGTCTGATATGGATATCTGGGCTGTTTTTACTCGAGGCCATTAATGAATGATACTGCCATGAAGATCGTATATGTGTTTAGTCTTGAGTGTACACTTAAAATGAAATTACTGGGTACTATGGTAACTCTATATTTAACATTTTGAGGACCTGTCAGTCTGTTTTCCAATGCAGCTGCTCCATTTTACATTCTCACCAGCACATCCGGTCCAACACATGTTATTATCTGTCTTTTGATTATAGCCATCCCAGTGCATGTAGAGTGGTATCTCATTTTGTATTTTATTTGCATTTCCCTCACAAGGAACAATACAGGGTGTGTTTTCATATGCTTCTTGGCTATTTGTATTTCTTCTTTGAAGAAATGTCTATTCAAATATTTTCATTGTTAAGATGAAAATAAATGTTTTTATGATTGAATTGTAAGCTTTTCTTTATATGTTCTGCATACAAGGCCCTTATTGAATATATAATTTATAAATGTTTTCTCTCATTAAATGAGATTTTTCATTTTATTTCTCTTTCCTTTTCTCTTTCCTTATCCTTTCTATAATCTTCTTTCTTTCCTTTTTCCTTTTCTTTCTTCTCTTCCCTCTCCCCTTCCTTCTTTTCTTTCTTTTTCCATTCTCCTTTTCTTCCTTCTCTTCCCCCTTCCTTTCTTTCTTTCCTCTTTTCATGCCTTGGTAGTAATGGTGTTTGAATTTAGGATTTTGCTCTTTCAAAAGGTAGGCATTCTAACACTTTAGCCATATTTCCCAACCCTTCTGATTTCATCATTTTTTGAATAGCATCTCTCTTTTTGCCCAGGCAAATTTGGACTATATTTCTCCTATTTTTGTTTCCTATACAGCTGGAATGACATATGCATGCTACTCTATCAAGGTTTTTATTGGTTGCAATGGGGTCTTTTTGTTTGGTCTAGCTTTGAATTGTGATCTGCTCAATGTCAGCCTCAGAGTAGCTAGGATTACAAGCTTGAGCCACCACACCCAGCTTTGTTTTATTCATTTTGATGGAATGCAACCTATATACTAGTTATTTCATTACTTATACTTTTGGTGTCATATTTAAAAGTTATCACAAAATCCAAGGTCACCAATATTTCTGTTCTTTTTTCTAAGTGATTAATAGTTTTAGTTCTCAGTTGTAATCCTCTGATGCATTTCAGGCTAATTTTGTGTAATTAGCTCAATAATTTAAGCTTCAATATTTTGCATGTGAATATCCAGCTCTGTGAAATAGAATTGTTTTGGTACAAGTATCAAAAGTGATAAACCATAGCAATAGGCTTGATTCCCAGCCCTAAATCCAGTTTAGCTATCTATATTCATATGATAGAGCTATATTTTTATTTGTATGCCAGTATCATACTATTGAAGCTTTATAGTGATTTGATTTAAGGTCAAGATATTTTGGCTCTTCTGGATCTCTCACAACTGAACGTTAGGTTCAGTTCATAAATACCTTCCAAAAAACCAGGTTGGATTTGCTATCAATCGTTTTTAACTTCAGATCAATTTGTGGACTATTGTGATCTTAAACTTATTAGACAGAGGAATGGATTTCCATAAATTTAAGTCTTCGATTGTTTTCTCAATTATATTATGTAGTTTTAATGAACAAGTTTTGCACTTCTTTTGTTCAATTTATTCTTAAATATTTTATTATATTGATGCTGTTGTGGATGAAATTGTGTCTCTGATTTCACTTTTGGATTGGTCTGTGCATATACAACTACAATCATCTTTTGTATGTGGATCTGAAACTGTGCTGAACATGTTATTCTTGTTCATTAGGGTGTGTGTGTGTGTGTGTGTGTGTGTGTGGATCATATCATCTAACAAACCATCCCCTTCATCTATAAGGCCTTTTTCTCAGCAATAGTAGTCTGGTTCTTCTTGCCAGAATAAATATAGAAAGACTTGTTTCTTGTGCTCTTACAAGAAGCCCTGGAGAAAATTATTTTATTACAGAGTTAGATTGGATTATAGAAGAATATGTTGTTCCTCCAACTGTCTGTAGGCCTACACAAAAATTATCCAAAAATGGAGTATGGTGCAAAGAGTGAGAATAATCAACAAGAGAGAGTATTTATTTAATTTTTCCCACCTCAAACATTATTAGCTGTCTAAGCGTACGGTAGCATGGACTGAGTCATCTTAATTGATGAAAACCATGCATGCATTCTTCACTTGCTCACTTGGCTATCTAGTTCCCGCACCCCTTCATTACATGGCCAGTGAAAGAGACTGGCTTTCACCAGCTGACCACATCATTGAGTCTAATTGTTTAGTGTTTCATCCCCCTTTCATACTAAATACTCTCTGGTAGTCATCAACAGAGAATTCAAACATCATTACATGTCCTGTCCACTTCTACAGCTCCTGATACAGGCTTCTTTCCCAGACCTCCTTATTATCTGATTGATGCTGAAGATTTTCAGTCCTCTGGATTCAATAATAATGCACAAATAATGAGACCAGGATTTTGAAGACAAGGAAATAAAGGTTTATTCATTTTTCCAAGGCAAAAATGAAGATGACATTGAGCTAGCTCAAAATCTACAAGTTCCAAAGTGGAGAAAATGGGTTTTGAACATGTCTTAAACTTTTTTTTTAACATGCCTAACTGAAATCAGGCTGGCTGGTGGAGTGAGTTAGTTATTAGGTTGTGAGCATATTTAGGTGTCTGGTCCTATTACACGATCTTTTCATCTTTCTCTTTATGGGTCCGTAAGCACCCAAACCAGTCATTAGCCACTGCTTGTGTGTTCATGTATATTTTTTATCTCAGGTCACTGCTCTTCCTGCACAAAGTTGATGACCAATTGCCACCCACATAAGACCATTGACCATTAAGAGGATTTTCCCCGATGACCATCCATCAGAAGTAACCTATAAACAAAGCTTGACCTTTTTATTTCTGTGTTAGCAAGCTAGAAAGGTCCTTCCATTAAGCCACAGATGTGACTGTGGGAGAAATGATCCTCTACATCAGTGATAGATGACATGGAATTTCAAGTTAGCTATTTATTTAACTTGTGCTTTCTATGCCTCGCTGTGTCTGCTCTCTTATAGTAAATTGCCACCAAGCCAGGTATGATGATACATACCTATCATCCCAGCACTGAGGAACCTAAGGCTGGAGGATAGCATGTTTGAGGTCATCCGGGTCTGCATAGTGAGTACAAGGCCTTTCTGGGTGACATAACAAGGCCTTTTCTCAATAAACAAAAGTTGATTTGCATAAAGATGGTCCCACCTCAGGATTGGGTAACTTTTGCCTAATTTATTATATAACAAGTAGCTCGAGTGATAAGGTCTCTTGGTGTCTGATAGTCAGAAGCTCTGTGTTTACCTAGGTCAAGTAGTATTGTAGGAAAGACTCTCTGTTGAAGTGTAAGTCACTGACGTTGATGACTGGGCTTGGCCCAGAAGCCCAACATCTATATTATGATTCTTTTTCTATTGGGTTTTCATAGACTCTGCATAGTGTGTGTGTGTGTGTGAGACAGAGAGAGAGACAGAGAGAGAGACAGAGACAGAGAGACAGAAAGACAGAGAGAGAGAGAGACAGAGAGAAACAGAGAGAGACAGAGAGAGTGTGTACTGGGGCTTGAATTCAGAGCTTCTTTCCCTTGCTTTTTTGTTCCAGGCAGGTGCCTTCAGTGCTGGCTTTTTGCTGGCTAATTAAAGATAAGAGTTTCTTGGATTTGTTTCCCTGGGCTGGCTTGGAACTGAGATGCTTAGCTCTCAGCCTCTTGTGTAGGTAGGATTATAAGAGTCAGTTCCTAGTGCCCTGCTGCATAGTCTTTGTTTGTCCTAATGCCTTTGACCTCTAGAATCTCCTGGGTTACACAGTTAAAGCATCAAGCCCACTTTAACCGTAGCCTGATCCTCCTATCAACCTCTTCCCTACTTTGGTCTTTAGTCAAAGCTTCCAGCCTTTCGTGTTATGCAAATAAGGAGTAGAATTCCCTAGTGCAGAATGTGCTGCTTCCAGAACCTGGAGAGATTATTATTTTTGCGCTACTCTGTTACCCATGAGAAGTAGAAGATGCACTCCTTTGTCGCTTAAATTGAAGGGAGGTCCTGGAATGCTCCAAAATATTGGAACCTAAGAGGTTCATTAACATGCTGGGACTCTGCAGCATTAACCTCCGCCTTCTGGAATACATGCATTTTGCCAAGACTTTCAATATCCTTGCCATTTACTGCGAACATTGTCTGATTAGCAGGATACTGTAAATACAGTGAACCACGGTGATGTTCAATGGATGCCAGACACTCCATCTTCCTTCTAGCAATGTTGTGACAGAGGATCAGAGTGTTAACATAACCAATGTCAGTGCCATAATTGAACAGTCTTGTCCATCTCACATGAATGTGAACTGTTTTCTGTTCTTCCTTTCTGATGAGGATGGAAAACAATTTATTGGCCGGATCAATGGTCATTTGGTATGTGCCAGAGTCTATACCTAATCAGTTTTAGTGAAATCACATCTGGCATAGCAGCCACCATTAGGGCCTCTACTTGATTAAGTTTTCAGTAGTAATTCATTCCGTCATGAGTCATTTTATTTTTGTAGGCTCGTTCTGGTGGGCTGATGGGGATGTGATATGGGCCATCACTCTTGCATTCTTTACATCTTTGATATTAACATTAATCTGCCATTTCCCAAATGTTGCACTACTCTTTTTTATGATCTTAGTTTGGGTAGGAGCACAGACTAGAAGCTTTAACTTGGGTTTCCCTATTACTAGCTTACTTACTTTATAGAAAAAGAAACCAAGTGAAAGTTTTGACCAAATTCCAACACTTGTTCCAATTAACCAGTAAATGACAACCAGGTCAAGGGGGGGCTCAGTGGACACACTATGATCCAGACCTAAGATTCTAAGATTCTGTTTATTTCTGTGCTCCACACAGTCCTACACCCAGAGGAGGGCTATTGAGTACCCATGTCACCTTTGATGGAATGTCCGGCAATCATTGAGTGTTCCTTATGCCAAATGTAATCACTTGAGTAGAGGGCTGTTGTCCCTTGGGAGAGGAATGGAGAAATCTCAGCAGAATACCATCGCTCTGGAGTTGCAAGATTCCTTTTTATTTGGATCCAATGTCTCTTTGTTGGGAAACTTGACAAAGGGACATAAATTTTCATTTGAGAGGCTTTCTTCAGACTTCTCATTTATCCTTGACATCATTTGCTTGTGTAAAATAAACATTATCTCCTTTCACTTCTCATCTAATGTGCCACTGGGAATACCAAACTCTACTAATACTTCTTCTTTGGCTCTTTGAATGTTAGTATCTATACATCCAGCCCAATCTCTGTGAGTTTTGCCACACATTGTGATACCTATGGCTGTTTCACAAGAATATTTTCCACTTTCTTGATGGTTTGGGAAAACTAGTAAGGTTCATTGCTATTAGGAAATCTAGTTTGATGTTGGCCTCTCCTAAACAGAATAGATATTATTGACCCTATCCAGCTCTTACCATTCATTGCATTCCTTACTATTTTGACCCTGCCATGGACCATGTTCAGTTGAAGAGTTCTAGCTGTTAGAGTATATGCATTCCAGAGTGTCAACTTCTTTGAACAGTTTGATTTCTTTCTTCACCAGCCTCCATGACACTATAAGGCTTCTCATTGTAGGGCTTTGCTTTTTGAAGCTTCTTCCCTAGCTAGAGAAAGTCTGTAGCACCTTACAACTTCTATCATAATGACTGCTAACATTTGGATACGGTTGGGGTATAAGCCCGTAGAGGTTCCTATGTCCAAGACTTAGTCCTAAACTGATGGAACTATTGAGAGGTATTTGTATCATCAAGATGCCAAAATCATGTGTTTTTTTTCTTTCCTTTTACAATGGAAATGTTTACCCTATACTATTGTATCTTGGGGTTAGATAACTTGTTCTTGATTTTTACAGGGATTGCCACTGAGAATTTGCACTATGTTTAAAGAAGACTAAGAAGCAGGGAGCCAGTGGTTCATGTCTGTAATCCTAACTACTCAGGAGGCTGAGGTCTAAGGATCCTGGCTGGCCAGGCTGGCTTTGAAAGGAAAGTCCGTGAAACTCTTATTTCCAATGAACTACCAGAAAACTGGAAGTGACACTGTGGCTCAAAGTGACAGATAGCCTTAAGTGAAATAGTTCAAGGGCAGTGCCCCACAACCTGCAAAACAAATAAACAAACAAACAAAACAGATTTTGAGCTTGAGCTTTTCAATAGACCATTGGAACTATTTGGATGGACTAAGTATATTTTGCATTATGAAATGGAGATGAGCTTTGGGGGGTCAGGAATGAATGATGATGGCTTAAACAAGAAGCACTTCCTCTAAAACCTCATGAGTTGGTCCCTAAATGGTGGCACTATTGAGAGGTGAATGGATCATGAGGCTACTAACTTCAGAAATAGGCTATTAAGAAGTGGTGGATTTTCTGAACCAAAAGTAAGACACTGGGGAAAGTCAGGTCTTTAAGGGGTCCCTGGTCTCTTTTCATCTGTTTTTCTGCTTTCTGGCTACCTTATCATGATCAAACTCCTCTACCTCATGCCCTTGCTACCATAATGTTCAGTTTTGCTTTATATCTAAAATGATGGGACCAAGGGCTATGGAATAAAATCTCTGCAATTATCAGCCAGAACAAACCTTTCCTGCCTTTACAGTTTTTTTTTTCTACTCAGATTTTTGGCACAGTGACAAAACACATGATTGACACAAATGACCATCTCTATTAGTGTCCCAGCACTGCTGCTAGTCTTCCACTGTGCCTTCTGCATTCTTATAGATAATTCTGGTTCCTTATTAAGGCCAAAATTTAGTACTATTCTACTGTCATGGCATCTTAAATGACACACTAAGTTTAGCTGGCAAATGGGGCCTGCTGGTGACAACTTGTACCTTTCTAGTGATAAGAAGACAAGTCTGTGGTCTGCTCTGTTGGCATTCCAGTTGCAGTACCTTCTGCTTACTGAGCAAGTTAATTAAATAGGTCTGAAATGCAAGAGAGAAAAGAATTTAGTTTGACATTACAATAACTTGACCATGACATTGTCCTGATGAATAATCACCTTGGAACTCCAGGACCTTACCTTCTAATTAATATTGCCCCTTTCCAGCAGTCTCCTGCCTCCTGAGTCTCCAGGGTCAAACCAGAGTATAAAAAGTTCATCTTAGTCTGCTCAAAGAGAGAAAGAAAAATAGGAGAATGATTGTGACAAAGATGGATTCAATTTTCAACTAGCATTCTCCCTATTTCTATTTCCACTAATCCATATTTGACAGGCTTCCTAAACATTAGTTGTAACCAAGTACCTAAGCTCTGGACAAAGAAATTGGGCAGAGATGATGTCCCATCCCTCAGTAGGCCCAGAGATGCTCACATGCGTAGTTCTTCTTGCCTCAAACAAGAAAAAGCTGAGAAGTGAAGGTCAGTCAAGGTCATAGCCATGATATGGGAGGGAAAAACATCCTTGGATTTCTGTTTAAAGATGAGCCATTCTTGGGTAAGTGCTCCCTCACATAGTGGCTTTAGGCAAATGATAATTTGCTGTTATGTCTGCAAAGCATTGAGGTTGTTGCAGCACATGACTTGCACTGACTAAAACAGAGATAGCAAATGTATGTGAATCACAGAGAACCCTGGGGACCAGTGCTGTGCTTCTTACCAGCTCTAGGCACTGATTATTCCGTAACATTTTTAGATTCTCAGCACCTACGCAATGACTTTAACCATCAGAAAAAAAAATCATTTTGAAAATAAACAAATATTCTTCTGAAAGTCACCTTGGTGAGAATAAGAGATAAGATAGTATTTCCTCATGATCAGAAAGACCTTAATGCAAGTTAGATTTGTAGCCTCTTCACGGAGTAGAGAATGAACTATTTTCCCTCCTCCTTCACCGCCCCCCAGTTTTTGTCTCCAGCCTGAGCAACTCTATCAGCAGAGCTATATCCTGCATCTTCTTGGAAATTAATTGTGCTTTTTTTTTCTTCTTCAAGGAAAGCAAAGTGGTTGATCTGTGCTCTGGGGTTTGGCCAGCGTGGCTTCCTAACAGAGCAGGAACACAGCAACCTAAAGCAAAGAATGTTGTCTCTGGGGAATCATTCCTGCATTTAGCCATGCCAAACCTGGTACTCCGTGATGTTCACGCTCCTACAATTAAACTGCTCAGTTCTCAATCACCTGGAGCTGCTGCCAACTGCTGGTTGCTGATAGTCAGAATGGCTGCTGCCCAGAGCATCGGCAGTTTTGCCTTTCTGCCGCTCCTGGACTGACTTCCTTCCCTTCTCCCAGCATTCTCATGACTGTCAGATGCTGATTTATCATTACCTGTGTGATATCAAGGGAGAAAACTGTGCAGGTGCAGTGCAGCCACTATGCAGTGACTTCTTTTAGTGCCCTAGGTCTATGTCTGTACAGTGCCATTTCAATGCTTCAATTACCTCACTCTTATGGATGTTAATTCTTATCCCCAAGGAGAGCAAAAAGAGCTAGATAGTGAAAGAATGCCGCTGGGTAGATCGTATTCTGCACACCATCTCCAAGACTCTTCTGTGCATCACCAAAAATGATTTCAGAAACAAAATCTAGGTTAACGCTGCCCACTTGACAGTCTGCCCTCTTCTCTCCATTCTTGTTACCAATACCCGGATCATCTTCCTGTGACAGTTATAAAAATCTGCTCTGATTTTAGCCTCTAGATTCCGTCCTCCACATCTGCACTGGTGGGCATTGTAATTATTAGCCACAAGTGACCAGTGAGCACTTGAAATGTGGCTTGACAGATGAAGATACACTAGAAGAACAACTACAACAATGGTTTTTACATGGTTAGTACAATAAGAAAAAAACATGTAGAATATCCCAATAATGTGTGATGATGACTATATTTGAAAATGTTCTCAATGATTTTATTTTTGGATATGCTATATAAAATAAAATGTATTCTTTTTTTCTTTTATTTTTAATTGTGAAAATACTGTACAGAGGGGTTACAATTACATGGGCAAGGTAATGAGTACGTTTCTTATCAAGCATTGTTGCCTCCTTTGTTTCCCCTTCCCATCCCTTCTTATCTCCCCCTCCCCCAAAGTTGTAAAGTTCATTTTCGACATAACAACTTGTACATCTCATTGTTGCAATGGGTCCACCTGTATCCCTATTTAAACGATTTGTTTTTCCCCTTCCTCTCCACAAATTATACCAACACCAAATACAGTGAGAGCAGGGGTTATACCCTGGGGGAGGGACATACAAAGCAACAAAGAAATCATCTTTGGGGCCCAAAGAAACAGAGGTCCCATGGTTTCCCTTATTTGCAATAACTAGTACATGTCTGAGTCAAGCAGAAAAGGTCAGGTAAGGTGATGTTAGGGAAATGAACCCTAAGATATGTTTTTGTTCTTTCATGTGATTGTTTCTAACACATTTATAAGATTATTTCTTTGTTCCTTTGTATGTCCCTCCCCCACAGCATAACCCCTGCTTTCACTGTATTTG
>NW_012267243.1:7365411-7429466 GCF_000151885.1 Dipodomys ordii | reverse complement strand
AAATGGGGCAATGCCATTCTTTCTGATGGAGGCATAGAATTCCATTGTGTATATATACCACATTTTCTTGATCCATTCATCTACTGAGGGGCATAAGTTAATTTTTCATTGTAACCTTTTTTGAGGGATACTGAAGATTTGAACTCAAAATCCCTTGCTTATTAGGCTGCACACTACCTTTTGAGCCATGCCTCCAGTCCTGCTTTTGGTTAATATTTGGAGATGGAATCTAGCAAACTTCTGCTGGGTGGGCCTCAAACTGGGGTCCTCTAGATCTCAAACTCTTAGGCAGCTAGAATTACAGCTATGAGCTGCCGGCACCCAGGTTTTTGTTTTTGTTTTTTTTTACATTGTTACTGTGGCTACTAAAAGAGGTAAAGTCACACATGTGGCTTGCTTTTGTGACTCCCATGTGTTTGAATTAGATCTCCCCATCTCTAGACATTGACCAGAAACTTGTGCTTGAAGCACAGGCCAGCCATGGCTCCTTTCTGCTTCCTAAAGCCACTGAGACAAGTTCTAAATTCTTGAACATAGCTAAGAAGCCCTCCCATACTCTGTGCCTTGTCTTTCTGTGTACTCTAATGCTCCATTTTAAATTCCAGTTCCAGAGGGGACAATTCTTCATTCATACCACAATGTTTCTTATTTCTTAGCTCCCTTTCTTTAGCTATGCTTCCCTCCCTGCCTAAAGTGCTTTCCTCCCTATGAGTCACCCAGTAACTCCTTCCTGCTCATCTTTTCAGACTAGATGGCTTCTTCTGCTATCCTTCTCTAGCCATCTTCCTCTTGTCCCAGGAAAAGCACAAGGGGAAGCAGGCCAGATACCAATGGCACAAGATCTAAGGAGGCTCTTACACAAACCTCAAAGCAGTGCCTCCTTAACTGTGTGCCCTAAGTACCTGGCTTGCCTCATCCTGCTTCTACCAGCTCCTAACTCCTTACATAATGTCTTGCCTGTACGATGGTACCTTAGCAAAGTGTCTGTGCCATTGTTTTAGGGGTAAGGATGATACCATATTTATTACTGAATCCCAGGCAGTCTGCCTTCTCTCCAAATACTGATGGTGGAATTCAAAAGGTTTGATTGCATCCTAATGCCCTGACTTGTTTGATGGGTACGGGGTTGTGCACTGGTCTATGTCATAATGACACAGGTCCTACCCTTAACTTAGCATACAACTTTTGTCATGTAAACTACCTGTGTAGTCAGATGAAGTCTCAATTTCCAGATTCCAACCCAGGAGTTTGCTGGTTCTAGAACTCTGTGGCAAGACCCAGATGTTCTGTGAGCAAACATAGACTGTTTCCTTTGTTCATTCATGTGCTTACTCATTCTTGAGTGCCTACGCTGTAAGTCTGTTTGAGGGTCTTGTCAAACACATGCGCGCGCGCACACACACACACACACACAGAAATCAGGGAAATACAATGTCTTACAGACTCCCTCATTTGTGAAATTCCCCAACATGCACTGTTCTTTTAGATCTGTAGAATCAAGACTATGTGCCTTGTAGGCATAAGACCAATGATACCAAGATCACACAGAAAGCAAGATTGGGGACCAGAGTCATAAGCACAGAATAAGTAATGGGACCAGAATCAAGTCAGTAATCTGACTATCCAATGTAAGAATTTTCCCTGCAATGTTGAGTGTGTGTGTGTGTGTGTGTGTGCGCGCGCGCACGCGCGTGTACGCTGATACTGGGGCTTGAACACAGGGCCTGGGTGCTGTCCCCTTAGCTTTTGCACTCGAGGCTGCTGCTTTATCAATTGAGCCACAACTCCATTTTTAGTTTTTTGGTGGTTAATTATTGGTAAGAGCCTCTTCCTGTTCTGGCTGGCTTTGAACTTGGATCCTCAGACCTCAGCCTTCTAAGTAGCTAGGATTACAGTCACGAGTCACCAGTGCTCAGCTTTTGCAATATTGTCATGAGAGGAGTCAGAGGAACTTCATACCTGGAAATCCCAGAGTAGCAGGAGCAGAAGGTATGAAGAGGAATGCAGGGGGTCATGGAAACCAATGGATGGGAGGTGGTTAGGACAGCGGACTCTTTCAATGGCAGGACCACAACCTTATGGCTGCTGCTCAAACCTGGTATAGCAGGGGCCCGGTGGAATTTCCAAGAATAATCTGTGCCTGGACTGAGCTCTGGAAACCTCTGAACACCTTTTATCTCTCCTTTCTCCTCGGTTTCTTTACCTCCCTAATCCGAACAAGCCTCTCCCATGTCAACAGAGGAGGGTGTTCTGAGATGACAGGCTGACATTTCTGAGGCAGAAGCCTTTGTGTCCTGGGGCTTCCTTACCCAGAGGATGGGCCCTTCCTGAATTAACCCAAGGCCTTGCTCTTGGTAGGCTTACACTGGGGCTGGGGTGCTTGGGAAAGCTCACTATCTTTAGTCACTATCCTTGACCCTCGGCCAAACCCTCACTACTTCTTTCCTAGCCTCCTTGGCTCTGTGGAGACCTGGTTGTCAATTAAACAGACCTGACAGCTGACAGCTTTCAGGAACAGCTGGAGCACTGGTAGATTTCCTCCCCCTCTCCCTCTTCCTCTCCCTCTCCCTTCTCCCTCTCCCTCTTCCTTTCCTTCTCTCCCTCTCCCTCTCTCTCTCCCTCCCTCCCCTTCCCCTCCCTCTCCTCCTCTTCTTCTCTCTCCTTCCCTCCCTCCCTCTCTCTCTCATTCTTCTCTTCCTTCCCCCTGTTGTTGTTGTAAGACTGGGAGCCTGACTAGAATTTAAAGCAAGTCTTTGGGATAAAAATATATGTCAGCACCAGGCTCTGGTCTCCCAGCTTCCTTCTTAGATTGGCAGCTGTCTACTTGGTGGGGTGGGAGGATTGAACAACTGCAGATGGTTAGAGGCGGGGTCTGGAGTAGGCAGGCAGGTGAGCTGGCTCTCTGATGCCTCCAGCTTTCTCTTTCCTGATGCTGGTCTTGTTTTTACTTGGAGCCATGGGAGAGGGAGGCAATTCTCTAGGGAAGCACCTGTACTCTGTCCCTCATTCTAAAGGGCCTGGCTTCTCTTGGAATCTGACATGCTGGGATCTCTTGGCCTGCTATTGCTTATCTTTCCTACTTCAGTTTTCTGTCTGTTTCCCCATCAGTCCCAGCTTGAGGCAGATAGATAAATAGTTAGATAGATAAGAAGGAGAGACTCTAAACAGCTTAGATAAACTATCCTATTTACATCTGGCCTCCAATCTATCAATCCCTTCGTCTGTCTATTGAGTGTGCACTCTCTCTCAATCTGCCACTTCAGCCTCCATTAACCATTCATCTGTCTTCCTTTTGCCCATCAGAATAAATCTGAAGCTGAGACACAATGAGGCATGTCCTTCCACTCGTTATCCCTGGGGGGGGAGGGGGTGTTGGAAGCTGACAGTGGTGGCTTTCTTGACTCTCCTTAGGAAATATGCAAATGTCCTTTGACTACACAAGGGACAAACACCAAGTGTCAGATCTGGTGGGCTAGGTCTGCATTCACAATTTTGCAAAGAGAGCAAAAAAGCTCCCACAGCCAGGCTCCTTTGGGGACAGCAGTCGGCTAAGGGAAGAGAAGAGGCAGGTGAGCAGTTTAAATTACCAAAGAGACCTAGGTATTGAATACTTGTAAATTAAATAAGCATATCTTTTTTTCCCCCAGTGATTTGCACTATCTGGATGAGATGAAGGAGGGAAAAGAGGGAAAATGTAAGGATTTTCTAAATATCATAATTAGCTCTATTAACATTTGAACAGTTAACTTCTTTAGATATGCTAAGTTTCAGATTTCACTGCTAACAGCACAAAGGGCTAGTTTGGATGGTTACATTCCCAGTAGAAGCATAAAAATCCATGATATTAATTGTAAATGAAAATATCAACAATTTAAGAACGAGACATACAGAGAGAGAGAGAAGCAGATCATCAACCCAAGTCATCTTTCTGCATACTAGGGGTGCATGTGCTCACCCCCAGCCCCCACAAAGAACAGTTTGCTCTTTCCTTGGGGGCACCAGGCTTCACAAGGTGTTTGACCCAGAAAATACAGCAAATCTCTAGCTTCTCATTGCTCTTGTGGAAACTATCATATCCTATCTGATAAATGCTTCCAGGACCAGAAGGCCACTCTGTGGCCTTTTCTTATACCTAAAAGGCTTTGTTGATTTTTAGAGAATGAGGAACAGAGGAAGGCAACAGTTGGATCTAGATGTCCTTAAAGGAAAGATCACAGTAATGTTTAGGATAGTTCTTTGCTTGCAGTAGAAGATTTAAGTTCTGCAATTGGCCCAAATTCCTGACTTCCAAATTAGACAGGTTGGCCCACCACAAGAAGTGACTTGCAATAGACAGATAGAAGCATCCTTGGACCCTGAAGGCATGCAGGGGCAGTGGCATGTCTATCAGCTGCACTGCTAGTCCCAGAGATGCCACAACAGCTAATCCAGCTGGACTGGGCAATCTTCTGGTGGATATTGCTGATGACAAATGACCCTTGAAAAGAGGATGTAGAAGAAGCAGATCTCACAGAAGAGTACCTTCGCCTAATGGGGCAAGAGAGACTGAAAGTACAAGATGCCATTTCAGCCTAAAAAAAAGCAAAAAACAGTTAACATTTTACTCATCCCCCACCTAATAGATATTGGCTGGCTCCGTTTGGAGCCATGTGATATTTACTTATGAGTGCGATGGTGAAGATGTCAATAAGTAATTACGAGCCCTACAGAACAACAGGACTGTTCATCAACCCAGGTAGATGAACATTTGAAAAATAGCATTTTTGAAACAGGAGGACATTTCTTTCTCATACTTTTCCAGAATCAAATATTTTGAATAAATATGATTATAAGAAACAAAAGGAGATAGAAGATAGAGATCCACGCCTTGTGTTTTCTGGCTCTGGTCATCAGAAAAGCACACCATGTTACTGACTCAAATTCCATTTCCCTTGAAATTGGGAAATTGAGGATGCTGCTGCCTTACATTTCGGAGGACCAGAGGATCCTGAGTTCCTCCCATAAGTTTAAAGGGTTCAGTGGCTCATTCATCACTTAAGGGAAGAAATGGTTTCTTCGCACTTTAGAGATAATTCCTGTGAAAGACAAAAGCAAACCGTAAGGCAGAATGGCAAGTCTCCTTACTTCTCTCCTTATTCAAGGCAAAACAAGGAAAAAATGGCCTCAAGTCATGGGGAAGGAGGAATGCCACAATAAGTGTTTGTTGTCTATGTGGGTATATGAATGAACTCTGAATAGGTGGATGAGAAATCAACACGGAATGGAGTCCATGTCATGTGATCATACAGTTCAAAGTGCTTCTTCAGGGAAGGAAGTGGCAAACATTCATGGAAATGTTGAGAAAGAAATCTATTATTTGTTATGATGCTTTTAGGAGCGACTGTATGAAGACAGTATAAAATCTGTGGAGGAAATGATCATTTTACTCTGTAAAAATAAAACCGAGAGCTATCTGGGAAATGAAAACTGGACTTCTGACCAGTATGAGATTTCCCCATTCTCTATCTTCCTTAGGTGAAGTTTTCCTTAGAGTGTTCATTAGCAAATCAGTCTAGAAAAATAGTACTTTAAAGGAGGAATTCTTCATCAGAGAAGTTTGAAACAAAATCTACAACCCTAACCTCATTGTAGACATCTGTGGTACTCACAGTGCACCAAAGACTGCTGGAGTCATAGACTACAAATGAAGTGTCTCCTGAAAGACTTAGGTCTGAAAGATTTGTCTGTAGCTGGCAAATCTAGTCACTGAGTGGTGATTGGACCATAAGGGCTCAGATAAAATCAGTGGATTAACCCAGCGATCAATCGATTGATTCATAATTTGATGGCATTATTGAAAGATGATAGAAATTGTCAGAGGTAGGGCTTGGGTCGAGGGAGTAGATCATTCAGAGATTATGCTCTTGGGAGCTATCTCAGTCTTGGTCATCTCTTTTGCTCTCTGTTTTCTCTCTCTTCTCTCTCCCCATCCCTCCCTGTCTCTGTCTTGGTCCCAATCTCTGCCTTTCTCTTTCTGCTTCCTGGCAGCAATGAAGTGAACAACTTTGTTCTGTAGTACCCTTCTGCCACAATGTCTCACCTCACCAGAGCCCGAAACGATTGAGTCAGCCAACCACGACTAAGACCTCGAAACCAGGAACCCCCGAAGTCCTTCCAGTTGTTTTTTTCTCTGGCATCTGTTTTCTTTTGAGTTGTTTTTCTCAGGCATTTGTCACAGCAATGAGAAGCTGAATGAAAAAAGTGGTTTGACTAGTGGCTTCAGACTGTCAGCTTAAAAAAGACAATATTTATTTTGGCTTATAGTTTCGGGGTTTGCAGTCTCTTGTTAGCCTGGATACTTTAGGACCGATTGTGGGAAGAATATCATCCAATGAGGATACATGGCTAAGTGGCCTCTCAACTTGTGGTGGCTAGGAAGCAAAGAAAGAAAGAGAAGGGACAAGAGCTTGATATAGTCTTTAAGGACGTGCCCATTACCAATGACCTACCTCCTTCAATTAGGCCCCACCTCCTCCCGTTAGACCCCCACCTTCCAATAAATGATGGGATTAGAGCCCTCAAGGTCCAATCACCCATAAACAATGTTATGTGGAGACCATGCCTATAGAACACAGGACCCTGGGGGTTAATTTCCAAACCTGAACTGAGGCAGAGGGAGATTTCACACACAGAGGTGAAGTGAAGGCAGACCAGAGAGAGATTTGAAGATGCTGCCTTGAAGAATGAAATGACATATGGCCACACATTAAGAAATGCTGACAACCATCAGAAGCTGGAACAGGCAAGAAATGGAGTTCCTGGAGAAAGAGTATAGCCCTTCGTATACCTGGGCTTCTGACAAATGATTTCAGACTTCTGACTTTTAGAATTGTGAGGGAATCAATTTCTGGTGTTTTAAGTACCAGGATTGTGGCCCTGTCACTGCAATCACAAGGAGTGAATATAAAGAACTTGAAAAGTCTTGCTAGGAATAAACCCAGTTAAGTCATTTAACCCAACATTCTCCAAACTAGTTTGGCTAGGGCTCTCTTTCCCCCACAGGACTTATTAATAACCAAACAGAATTCACATTATATGCAACCCACTTTGGAAAATGCTGCCTCAGGGAAATCTTTTGCTAATTACGAGGGCCAACACTGTTGGTCTGGGGACAAGGATCCTCCTATTTAATGTTCTGACCGAAGAAGGGCCAGAAGCCTGCCCTGCCAACACTACAGCACAGCTGAGACCAGAGGGGAATATTAAAACACGATTTTTCAGAAAGCTGGGCATAATAAAAGGGAAAGCCAAGAAAGATAAAATGATGCAAAACAGCATGAAACTGGATAATCTTGCTGCTCAAGAACTTTTGAGGTACAGGGTTGTTGAGGGATGTGATACGGTGATGCTTTGGCTAGCCCCGGCCATGGCTAAGTGGCCCAAAGTAGCAACAACCCCCAGCATGCTAGAGCACTCTGAGATGGCTCTAGGTGCCTCTCTAGGGACTAAGATGCACTTGTATGAGAAGCTTTTGTGTGAGATGAGTCTTCTGAAATAATCAAGACCTGGACAAGACGTTCTGGACTTTAGCAGAATACTCTGTCCAACGTTAGCGGGGTAGCTCATTCATCAACATCCGAGATGAACAAAATAGAAAGCAAGGAGACCAACTCCATCTCTTCGCCTGCTTCCATCTGTCGGCCTCATCTTGGCAAGCAGCTGTGCACCGAGGGACCATGCCAAGAGAGGAGGTGAAGGGTCAGCTCAGCATCCCAGCAGGCAGCAGTAGATCACACCTGTTCTGCAAGAGACTCATCCATAGGAAAATTACATGAACGAGAAAGACACATTTAAAGACAGATCCTATTTCTAGCCTTCCTGCTATAATATCTACTTGTTGTTATCATTATTTTACATACCTCTTTCACATGGATGTTGGCTATAAAGCCACACTTGTTTTGCTTTATTACTATTTGCCTTATATATAGGCCATTAAGACTTTACTGCTCAAGCAGGGAGGTTTAATTTTATTTTTAAATAAGAATGTTCTCTGACTTCTAGGCATTTTTCAACCCCAGCATGGATGGATGTGGCCTTTCTGTAGAAGGCAAAAACCTAGGTCTACAGACCATTGAACAAAGGCATCTCCATGACATTTCCAAAAGGCTCTTTATAAAGATAGCTGGGCTGTGAGTTCTTAGAAAAGAAAACAACACACAGGAAGAGAGCAAGAGAGGGAAAGATAATCACAGGATGGAAAGAACATTTAGAGAAGAAGGAACCCATGAAGGATGTGTGACAGACCTACACACACATAAAACTGTGGCTGCTGACTCAAGAGACTGGGCTGCAGGGTAATTACTTCAGGCTAGACTGGGCACACTCCTCACTGAGCTGATTCCTCTTGACAAGGAAGGGAAAGGAGCCGGGGAGGGAGTGGACTTATTGTCTCCACCACCCTGGTGAATATTGTATGAATGCTCCTTTATGATAGGAAGAATGGTGATGAAACTCTATTGATATTCATAATGTGCCAGAGCCAGCCTCCCTGTAATAGACTCTAAAAGCATTCACAAAAGCCTTAGAAAGGGGCACCGAGTGAGGTGTGTGTCTGTTCCTGGGATCTGAATGGAGGTCTTTTTTTACAAAGAGTGACCTCAGGCAGATAGCAGGCCACTTTCTTCCCTGAAGCTGCCAAGTTGCTTTATTAATAAGCTGAATGGGTGAGCCACAGGGACCAGCTTTAAGGAACTTTCTACAATTTCCATTAAATGATGCAAGAGGAAGCTGCCCCTCCTCTCACCAGGGCAAAGGATGGCAAATCTTCTCTAGGCAGCAACAAGCAGGAAGGAGAGTACAGCCTTGGGGTTGGCAGAGTGGACAGAGAAGGGGAAAGTGTCGCTCCGAAGAAGGCTGAGGTGCGGACCACCCCGGTCCCTCTGGCTGAGCATACGACAGCTTTGAGGATGCACCTCAGAATGGTGACAGCTGGAAACAGGTGAAGTGGTGCAGATAAAAGAGCCCCCTCCCCTTGGAAGCATGAAAACAATCTCCACTAACCTTTCTAGGAGGCATTTATTCTTTTCGAACCATTGTCTCTGCTTTTCCGAAGCCCTGGATAGAGCCAGACTTGTAAATACCAATGTGCCCATTAAAAATGTAAGGAGGCTAGCCCAACGGTGCCTGAGTCTACTGGTCTGCCGTGGGGCAGCAATTGAGGGGAAAGAACTGAAATTTAATGGCTCCCCTTGGGGAATCACCTGCCTCCACACATTGTTCCCTGCAATCATCACTGACCCAAAATGGGCCCATCTGATGGGGAATGAGCTTTGCAGCTCACAGAGAGAGTCAGCACCATATGGAACAGGCATGCCAATTGCCCATTGCAATGCGTTAAAACAATGCAGGATTCTAACTTTATTTTCCTGGCAATCGAGTTTAGCTGTCACCAGGCTTGCTGTAATCAGATTCTGCTGCTGTATTTATTAAATAGATAAGTTGCTAAACATATGGCCCAAGAGATGAGTAAAGGGACATGGAGTCTGGCTTAGCAAGGGTGTTATTTTCAGATCTGCCCTCAGGTATCTAAGGCCAGTAGCAATCATCAGCCTACGGCTGTTCAGAGTCTATGAAGAATGGATCTTCTCAGGGAGAGAAGTGGCTTCTCTTAATGGTACATAGTTGATTAGAAGTTACAATGAAAGAGATTAAGACTACGGGTTCTATCCCAGTGCCAGGTTAACACGATCTCTTCTTTATTCAGCTAACATTTCAGTAAATACCCATTATGTGTCAAGCCCAGTCCTGGACATAAAGATGCTGAATAAACCATGGGTTATAGAGCTATGTAGAAGCCTGTTTATCTAATGTGAAGGAAGGTCAAGGAAATATACACTTAGTTCTAGTATAGTTTATCTGTAAGCCACAAAGGTGGACCAACTAAAATATAATGGTGTCGCTATTTGTACAGATCCATAGAGTTTACAATACCTCTCACATAAAACATAGAGAATTGCTTTTTGCACAAGGGAAGAAATTAAAGTCAGAAATTTCAATCGTCCAAGTCAGTGGTCAATGGGTTGGGGTAGGAAAACATACCATTCACACATGTCTTACTGTCCAGTCTCCATATGTGAGGGGTTGTTCCACACTGAGGGCCTGTGGGTAGATTAAGACGTGAGCTCATGACTTATGCCCTTGCCAGAGCACTATGCAGGTATTTTTTTTATCTGTGTGGTAGTCTCTGTTATTTGTGGTTTCCTGTGTGGGACTATGGTTCACCAGGAATGCATTGAGAAGTGTCAGTATAAACAGTGGCAGACCCAACATACTGGCCCAATCTGCACCTCCTGAAACTCTACAATCAAGAACTTTCGTTAAAAGGGAAACCATTCATAAGAATAAAAGGTGGGGGGGAGAGGAAACCAAACACTGAATTTTGAAGCTAAAAGCTGATGAATGAGTGGTAATGAATTTAGCATGATGGCACCAGAGCTTCCAATGAGGATAGTTCAGGTTTGTACCCCAAAAGCCTAGAAAAGCCCGAGGGAAAAAGCATATAAGTAGCAAAGAAAACAGGTGTAATTTAAAAATGTCTAATAAGCAGACAGAGCTCCAGGCCCCCTCTACCATTCTTACAGCTAGGTGACTGTCAGCAACAACCCTGCTGCAAGAGCAGATGTGGATTCTCTGAAGAGAAACTTCTGCCTCAGGGATACAAGGCTCAGCAGAAGCAGGAGCATCTGCTGAACACAGGACTTAACATGGACATTGGCGTCATGAATGACAGGACCCAGGCCCATACTTACCTAGTTCTAAGAACTCTAGCTATCAGCCTAATGACAAAGCAGTCCAAGACCTATAATGTTGGAGGCACCACAAGGAAATATCCAGAAGATTACCTACAGCAGAGTCACCTGTCAGTAAGCCCTGTGCAAAGAACACAGATCACTTTAATTCGTCATTGTTACCATATTATGAAGTGTTTTCAGGAAAATCTTTAGCATGTAAAGAAAAGACCCAAAGGGCTAACTATAAACAGGAGAAAAAGTACAGAGGCAAAAGAGAAAGGAGAAAAATATTTTCAAGAAAACCTCTTGCAATTTTTATCTTCAAAAGATGAGAAGAACTACGGCCTACTTCCTAACAATAATTGATATGAGCTGAGCACGTGGGTGTGCCAGGCTGTGCTCCAAGTGTTTTCGTACAACTTACCGAGTTCTCAGAAAAAGCCAGTGAGAGGTGAGTATTGTAATTATGCCCAATTTACAGTTGGGAAACAGAATGACTAGGGTTGAAGTATGTTCAGTGTCACACAGCTAGTTAAGCAGGGAAGCAAGCTACTCCTTATAAACTCACTCCTAGTGAGTCTATAACTCACCAGCACACAAGCCATGCTGCTCTAACAAAAGAAGATATCATGATAAGGAACATTTACAGATGAAATATTTATTCCTGAAAAAATTGAAAATTAAAACAAATGCTTGAGAGAGAGAGAAAAAAACTAGAGTATAAATCCAGAAGCTTCATCCAGTGTGTGTGTGTGTGTGTGTGTGTGTGCGCGCGCACATGTATGTGCATGTGTACTAGAAAAATAATAAAAGAGGAAAAATTAGAGTTATGAGAACTAAAAAAATCAAGTATTATGAATGAAAAAACACAATGAAATTCTAGGATACTGTGAAAATGAGAAAACTCCGAATGTTTGCCAAGTAGTATGTGTGTGTGTGGAATATTAAAAATAAAAGATGGTTGGGATTCAAACAACCTCATTTTATTTTTTTCAGCAAACAAAAAGACAACAGAGAAAGCTGACTTTAAGCTTTGGAGAGACAACTATTTCTATATTCCATAAAGAATAGAATAAAGTCTTTTAGAGATAAAAAGTATCTAAGATTTATGTCCATCCCATGCACCCTTTTTGGGAAACTACTAGAAGATCTGAGAGTAAACCAACGAGAGAGAAATAAGATGAGAAAATCAGAGAACTCAATGTAGAGGTGGCATAAGAGACCTGGAGGACAATAAATAGCAAGGGCATAAGCTCTGGTAGATAGCCAGGTGGCAGACCTAGACATCAGCCAGCAAATGACCAATGACCACTGAGGGTAAGGGCACTGGGAGGGACATAGCCAAGAAAAATGGAGAAACCAACTGATTACCTGATGTGTTGTGACCCTGTAAAGGGGAGATTTAGTGCAGAGAAGGATTAGAGAAAGTTGCATATACAAGAGAGTGAACAAAAAATTTAGTCCAATTATTGACTAATTGCAGGAGGAAAGGAAAACCATCGATTCCCATGACTTCCACTCTAAAAATAATGTAAACAAAGCATAGTTATCTCATAAGTAATTGTGATATAACCATACTGGGAAAAATGAGATGAAGAGGGATGTGTGTGTGCACACACATGCACATACATAGGACCCTTTGTATGTATACAGCAGAAACCTAAGTGTTATTTTATAGTAAGACATCAAACTACGCTTAAAATTGAAGAACTGGCAGCATATTATTTAAAGATTTGCTATCATTACCAAAGGAATGATTAAAATAATTGAAACTAATTGCCTTGGGAGTAAGAAGCTAGGGTTGGGGCAAGGGGGGCTGAAGATTTTATTCTGGATGTTATAAAACTATTTGAAGTTTTTACACTATGTGCGTCTTGTCAAAAATGACTTTAAAAAGCAGTCCTGAAAAACAGTAGCGATATAGTCATTTTTGACTGAACTAATGCAGCTCTATAAAAATCAGAGTTATTCCCAACCATTTTACAGGAGAAAGCTGCGTAGCCTGTGCTAAAATTCAAACTTCAGTGAGCTGGGCCTTGTCTAGCTGGGTGATCCCATTTCTGCCAGCCACAGATACCAAGAAAGCCACTCTAATAGATCCTCAGAGACACAACAGGAAACACTGAAATGAGCAGGATTTTACTGCTTTCCCAAAAGGATGAAGGGCTATTTTCACACCAAGTAGGATTGTTTGGAGTTCTGCTCAGGTTGTTCAGCAACAGCATGGTTGAGGGAGGAAAGATGGAGATTTAAGATGAAATAGGGGAGAGTTTACTTCTCTTATTGGTCTGAATTCAACAGCATTGAATGCTTTATTCTTAATGTGGTAAGTTAGTAAGTCAAGCAGCGAAAATGCTACAGGCTGGCATTAAATGATATTACATACAGATGGAAAAGACAAGTAATATAATGAATCAGGGGTGGAGCTGCACGAAGACACCATCAGTAGCTACTGGAGTTAAAGGAGCTAGGTGTTGTCTAAGACACTAGCCTAGCTTCAGTCCTGAGTTGGTGTTTCTCTTTGTGGGTCCTATGACTTGATCAAATCCAAAACAGTTCCACTTCACCTATCTCTGTCACAATCCTGGTCGGGGGAGTGTGTGGGGGGGGGGAGATGTGCTCTTTGTCATTCCCATTCAGGAAGGAGACTTGGTGAGGATTGTAGGAGTGTTGTCACTGCAAAATCATATGCCCCCTCCATTCCACAGTAGTATCTCACTTCTTCTTTCCTATCTTCTCTAGTCCTTCTACACCTATTAGACCTAAACTTAAGGAGCTATTGTGGAAGAACTTCCTTCTCTGGCTTCAAGTTTCCAAGCAGAGGGAACACTCCTTGAGTAAAACTGTCAAGGGAGAAGAATGACTTCTTTGACTGGTAGATTTGGGTCATGTTGAGTCATGGAACTGAGTATGTGTGGATCAGACCCTTCTTGTCTCTTTCTCACCTGACATGGAAGACAGCCTGCTGAGAGGGTTCCTTTTCTTCTTTATGGGATAAATTTCAGATGTAAGTTTCACTGGGGAAGCTGTTACTCTCCAGTCAGGGTGGGTACAGTTAATTTTAAGGTGTATTGATAAACCTATGTACCCAGAGACCAGTGCTATGCATTCTAGTTTTATTTTTTTTCCCTTACCAAGGAAGCTACCATTTTGATGTGCATTTGTCTGCTGTCGCTTCAGAGCTCAATGGTACCACTCATATTCTTCACTAGGCTGTCAACCATTCGTTTCTAGAACATTTTGAGCTTCTTGACTATCTCGGCGGTGGGGGTGGGGGTAGGGAGCACTTTGCTGCCTTCTTGCCCTTTATTTGTTTGCTCCATCACCTTATAACATCTTATAGCTATTCCCTCATTTTTCAGTCCCCTACTTTCATACACATGAACTGGACAAGGAGGCCTTCCCAGACCCTCTGCCTAGAGTAGCTGGCTCTTCCTACTTGCAGCTACCTCTTAGTCATCCTTAAGGCTCTAATTACAGAACATATCTACACTTGTTTCATTGAGGGATAGTGTGAAGAACTTCTCTTGTCACATGCAGATGAGATGCTTATTTCATTCTTTCTCTTTCCAGCTCCTACCAGAATGTCTTGCACAAGGAAAGCCTTCAACACATATTTTTGAGTCATGGAATATAGTTAATGTTTCATAAAATTGGGTGTCAGTAGCTCACTCCTATGAAAACCATGGATTGAAACACAGAAAAATCCAAAAGACACCATCTCCAATTCACTAGAAATGATCCAGGCTTCTGGGCATGGTTTAAGTTGTAGACTGCTTTCAAGAAGGCTGTGTTCAAGCCCTAGTTCTCTATTTTTTCCGCTTAGGCCTTCCATTGTGGAATGATTCTGTAACTAATATTGGTAAGTAGCTTCCCAAGTGGTACTCTTCAAGATTTCCCTTTGGCTCTTGGTCAACATTATGCTGAGAACACTTGGGCTTCCCTTCCCAGCCTGGAAAAGTACCTGTTCTTATCTTACCTGGACCCTTTGACTTAATGCCCTTTCTCAGCAACTTGTGGCATGCGTCCCCATTGCAGACCGAATTTAGCTTTTGTCACAATCTAGGCACTACTTTAGCTATTACTTCCTGTTTTATTTTATTCACGTCTATCTAAGGGTGTTTCCCCCTCCACTCTTTTTCTCCATTTCAATCTACATTCAATTTCGGTATTGTAATACTCTAATCTCTCTGTCTCAAGGGAATCTACACCGCTGTCTCTCAACACTTTCTTCAATCTGGAGACCATATTTTCCTTGGCAGTTTTTCTTTGTGTTTACATTTTGCATTCATAAGTGAATAGCTCTATATCTTGAAGGATTTCAGGTTATAGAAACACTACATGAAATCACAGAGACATTTATATTTTAATAGAAACATTTCAATATGAATAGAAATATGTTTCTATTTAAATAGGAATGGGCATATTTTAATAGACATAATTTATATTTTAATAGGAGTAGTCTTATCTGTAGTCTAGGTGGGTGGCATCCCTGAAATTTCTAGTCACAATTGTAGGAAGATTCTTTGCTATCCCTCAAAAGACTTCTGAATGAACCTCTGCTTTAGAAGGTAATTAGGGGGTCAGAGGGCTCTCTTGGACCCAGAATTCTCCATTACCCCTGCCTTACATGTTCCAGCCAGGACAAAGACAAGGGGCAAAGCAATTATTGGCAGACTTATTTCTCATGGGATTTGGGTTGAGCCCAAATAAACTTGACCTATGGCTCCTAGGTAGTTCAAAGTCATTCTTAAGCTTTTTTGATTAGTGTGATATACACCATTATAGAGCTTTTATTTTCCATAAGCCAGTCAAATATAGATGTTCACACACCACATAATGACTTTCTACTCAAAATGCATAATGGTGGTCATATTAGATGATAGTCCTATCATTGCCATTATAACATCATAAATTTTCACCCGTTTGTGGTGGATTTGGTATAAGCAAATCTACTGCAGTGCCAGGTATATATATACACGTATATATATATATATGCGTATATATATATATGTATATAAGTATAGTTCACATAGTTGTGCATGATTTGGTAAGGATAGCAAACGATTGTGTTTCTGGCTTATGTATTTACCATACTTTGCTTTTTGCCATTATTTTAGAGCATCCTCGTTAAAAGAAACATTTACTCTAACAGTCTGTGGCATGCTGCTGGCAGTGGCTTCATACTTCTCATGTTACTACATCTCTTGACCATGTTGAGTGCTTGACCTATACTTTCTAAGTTT
This sequence comes from Dipodomys ordii, assembly GCF_000151885.1. Taxonomy (NCBI): domain Eukaryota; kingdom Metazoa; phylum Chordata; class Mammalia; order Rodentia; family Heteromyidae; genus Dipodomys; species Dipodomys ordii. The sequence goes on along the minus strand of NW_012267243.1, from coordinate 7,413,451 downwards.
GCGTTAAGTACACTATGTGGTTTGACTAATGACAAAATTGCTAATGGTAAATACCCCAGGACCTATGCATATCCCCTTCATTCAGAAATGCATGACTGGAGGCCCAAAGAAACAGGTCTCATGGTTTCCCTTATTTGCAATAAAACTAGTATATGTCTAGGACAAGCAGAAAAGCCCAAAAGCTATGTACATATGACCATATAAGATGATGCTAAGTGAAATGAACCCAAGATAGGGACACAAGAGGTTTTATCTTTCTTGCTATATTTTTTAAAGTACTTATAATGTACTATGTGAATTTTTTTGTATATTCTTCCCCCACTGTATAACCCCTGTTTTCACTGTATTTGATTCTGGTGCCCTGCATCTTGTATATACATTTTTCTAATTTGGGGAGGGGCAGGGAAATAACAAAATGCTGAAATAGGGATACAGGTTGACCCATTGTAGCAATGAGATGTACAAGACACTGTTGAAAACGAACTTTACAACTTCAGGGGTGAGGGAAAGGGAGGAATTGGGGAGGTGGGGAGGGAAGGGATGGTAGGGAAAAAACAAAGGAGGGGGATAACAATTCTCCATAGGAAATGTACTCATGTAACTGTAACCCTCCTGTACAGTATCTTTATAAGAAAAATATACATGTAATAAAACAGAAATGCATGACTCTAAACATAAATGTGTATGCACAGATATTTACATATACAACTGAAGGCAGAGATATAAATGGCCTTTGAAAATAGAAAACTAGATAATCTGATGTAAATGGTGTTTCAAATTCAGATATGCTTAATTTGGAGTGTTTTCTCTGATCTTTCGTAAGAGGATTGGTCTAGGGATAAGGTTGTGTTCACATTAGACTTCCTGGACTTTGGGAAATTATTGTTATTCTTAGCTGCCTTGAATGGACCTTGAAGCAGTTTGAAGTATTCAGATTCCTCACAGAAATGGACTCATAAGGTATCTCTTGAGGTACCTGGGTAAATTAAGAAAGCCTAAATTAATGGTGGATTTCATCTTTTGTATCTGAGAAAAATGTGTGGCAAGGCAGATATATTATATACTTTTTCTGTGTTTTTTAGCTCAAGTTTAATCTCTTCATTGTCTGATATTACAGATGAAAGGAATATAGTGTCTTAATATCACGTGCATAATATACACACAATCATCCAAATGTACATATAAACAATGCATATATGATATGAGTGTGCATTTACACACATATATACATAGAATACACATATACATATATACATGAAAACAGATATATATAGAGAGGAGAACACATTTTGAGAAATAATCATACACAATGTCTGAAAGCCAGGGGTAGTGGCTCAGGCCTGTAATCCTAGCTACTCAGAGACTGAGATCTGAGGATCACAGTTCAAAGCCAGCCTGGGCAGAAAAGTCCCTGTAAGACTCTTATCTCCAATTAATCACTAAAAACCAAACCAAAACAAAACAAAGAAAAAAACCTGGATGTGGTGCTGTGGCTCAAAGTGGTAGAGCATTAACCTTGAACAAAAAGTGCTTAGGGACAGCATCCAGGCCCTGAGTTCAAGCCTCATGACTAACAACAAGGAAAAAAAGTGTCTGAATGTAATATAATGTCCCTATCCTGGCAATGGTACCTAGGAAAAAAACCTTTTAAGTCTCCCATTTACTAAAGATCGTTAAGTCTCCTGGTAATCAATGTTATTTAGAAATGTTCTGTGGCAAAAGACATAAACTTAAGAAAGTAATTTTTGAAGGGAGAAGATATGTCCGGTAATACACTTAGTCTAAAGCTTTTGCTAAAGTCAACTTGATTTACTGATATCACAAGTGAAGTATTGACCCAAAAGATAAAACCTGGAGGGGCTTCTCAGGAAGAAAAAAATTAGATGGCAGAATAGACTGTCGTAATTATAGGAGAAATGGTCTGGAGACTCTGTTATGTGATTTTTTTTCTTTCTTTTTGTTGCCCTAGCCGACAGGAGAGAAGACACAGAGATTTCTGAAAGAATAGAGTTGAGACTTGGGGACTGAAAAGACAAATGAAATCTGTCCCTCTAGGTCAAAAGGAAGTTGAGTCTGTAGTAGAAACCAGCCAGATGCACGATCAAGATTTCAGATTCTGCCCTTCCTCAATCACTCTGCTTCATGAAATCCCCCAGGACTAAGAATGTAAGTACCCCTAGTGCCCAGAATAGAATCCGGTGAGCCACATAGTCCACGTGTTTTCAGCGAACTCCCAAAGTCTTTAACTCAAATCCCGTGAAAGAGCAGACTACAAATGAAATTGCATCCCTTGACCCAACATACCCTCTTCAGTTTGGTCTGTTACTGTCATCTCTCCTTCACTGGGATGGTGCTAAGCACGTGTAAGTGAGCGTGGCAAGGTGCAGAGAGAACCCCAGGTTGCTTCAGAGATGAGTACCCTAGCCCCAAATTCCAAACAAGGTGAGTTGATCAATAATAACTAGATTAAAGCAAGGAGGCATCTGGATCTCTGAAAGCAGTAGAAAGTCCCCCCCACCCCAGGGGCAAAATGGCCCCAAAGCAATGTACTTTGTACAGGAAGCATCACTAAGATGGAATTCAGAGTTCCTAACAAAGGAAGGAGGCAATTTTAATCAAGGAATGAGGATAAAATGAGAATTAGATTACCATAATTTGTGAGAAATGTTCTATAAGAGCTTGTTCTTTCTGATTAGGTGCATCATCAATAAATTAGAAGTTGATAGCATAAGCATTCTATATAAAAGTAGCAATAAGTATGTTTATTTTCATCTAAGGCAAAATTTCTAGGATGCAAGTAGTTTTACCTTGCAATGTTCTGGGCACGTGGAAACTACTAGACACATGTTAAATTGAATGACTACATGAACCAGCTTTAATTATTTTTATGTATTTATTTTTGGTTGGTCACAGGGCTTGAACTCTGGGCCTGGGAACTGTCCTTGAGCTCTTTAGCACCAGGCAAATGCTCTACCACTTGAGCCACAGCACCACTTCCAGTTTTGATTATTTTTAACTTTGTGATTATGTATTATACACTGTCACCTGGTGGCTGTATCCTTAATTGTAAGCAAAGTATACAAAGAACAAAAACAAAAGCTATGTACATATGACCAGATAAGATGGAGTTAAGCGAAATGAATCCTAAGATAGGGACATAAGTGTTTTTTTTTCTTTTTTGCTATTGTTTCTAACATATTTATAAGGTACCATGTGATTTTTTTTTTGTTGCTTTGTATGTCCCTCCCCCATGGTATAACTCCCATTTTCACTGTATTTGATGTCAGTATAATTTGAGGAGGGGAAGGGAAAAAACAAAATGTTTAAACAGGGATACTGGTTGAGCCATTGTAACAATGAGATGCACAAGACGTGATGTTGAAAAACTGAACTTTACAATTTAAGTGGGGGCAGGGGAGTGGAGTGTAGTTGTGGAGATGGGAGGGAGGGGATGGTAGGGGAAAAACAAAGTGCAGGCAACAATGCTTGATAAGAAATGTACTCATTACCTTGCTCATGTAACTGTAACCCCTCTGTACAGTATTTTCACAAAAAAAAACTATTAAAAAACAGAAACAAGCAACAATGATGGAATATTGGTTATGTATAATTGTGAAACAGTCTGTGCGTTTGTTATTTGTGTGTGCATATGCCTTTGCAAATAAATATATACCAACAATATATACCAACTATAGATTGCAGTATTTTTTAATCTGCATGTTTCAGAGAAGCTTGAAAAAAGCAATCAGAGATGCTCTTTCTTCTTCACCCAGAATCTGTCTACAACTTCAGATGATTTTGTCAGATTTAGAACTCTGAAAGGGTGGAACTCCTCTAATTCTTACAATGTCCCTTGACTCATAAGTCTCAGGAGAAATAATGACTCAGCTGTCTAAACTTTTCACCAGAGTTAAAGAAAACAATCACTGTGCAGTGTCAACCAAGTGCTCAGGCCTACTGGGCTTTCCGAGTCTCCCCCACTGCCGATGATGGACTCTTCTTCAAGCTACAGAAAGGCCATAGGGGGCCAACACAGGCTTTCTATTTCTTGCTTTAATGACTGCTATTTTCATTTGCTTTAGAGAGCAGTCCCTAAGAAGACTAGTGACAAGATGAAGGTTCACTAGATTCCGTTTTCCTTGACAGGTTCAAAAGTGCCATGCAGGTGGCAAATTAGACTTGGCTTCCCATTAATTGGTAGGAAGAAACTTTCCTTCCTGCTGTTCAGAATGTCATTGGCTCCTTTAGCACACATGGAGGTTTTATGGAATTACCATGATTATATTTATCATTGCTGCTGCTAATGCTGGAGGCAATATCTTTGAGAAAAGGATCAGGAAATGATTTCAATGAAAACTCTCTCCAAATAAATGCCTTAAAATAGCTAGAAACTCAAGATAACCCTTGATGAGATGATGGGCTCATTGATGGACATAAATTCTGATTTGGGGATCTGAGCAATGAACTTATTGTGTGACTGTTATTAAAGAATTTGAGAAAGCAATGCAGATTATATTGATGCTGGCAATGACCAGTTTGTACTATTATTTATTTAAACCCTACAGTATACATATGACATACGTTGTTTTACATATATTTGCACTCTAAATATATAGAGATATCCTTGAGTCCTAAACAGGTAAAGGTTGGCCCAACTGCAGAGAGTTCATGAAGGGCCATGATACTGCATATGCAGTTGTATATGTTATAGTTGTGGCTAGCTTCCTACCAGGATTATTTATTTATAATTGGAAGATTACAGTATAGGCAAGAAGACCAGAAGAGTAAAGATCCTTCATTCCTAGGATACATCAACAAATAGAACCAAAGACTGGGGTGGTGACATCAAACAGGAGTAAAGGAAGGAAGGTAGGAAGGAAGGAGGGAAGGAAGGAAGGAAGGAAGGAAGGAAGGAAGGAAGGAAGGAAGGAAGGAAGGAAGGGAGAGAGGGAAGGAGGGAAGGAGGAAGGGAGGAAGGGAGGGAGGGAGGGAGGAAGGGAGGTAAGGAAAGCCTTACCTCACCAAAACCTGGTGGTCTTTCCTTAGAAGTAAGAGGAGAGTTTTTAATGTATCAGCCCCAGATGTGCTAGGAGACAGAAACATGAACGTGAAGGACAGGACAGCGTTAGATACTATGATGACTTCATGATGTGTAAGCTTGACTGAGCTAAATGATATCCATGGTGTATGTGATGGCCACTAAGAGAGGTCATTTCAAAAGACCTAGGGTGTCTTTAGAATTTCGCAGCCACTTTGCAATATACAGGCACCTTCTCTCAATTATTGAAATGTACTAGTTTAGGTGCTACTGTAAAAGGATTTTACAGATGCAATTTAAATCCCAAATCAGTTTATTTTGAGTTAATCAAAAGAAAATATTGTCCTGGAGGGACCTGGCTTAATTAGGTAAAAAGAACCATTTCAAGAGGGATTACGTTTTCCCACAATGTCAAAGATTTCAAGTAACAGAAAAGAAGAAAAGGTGTAAAATATTTCAACCATCTGAGACCTCCAGACTCACCTCATTGTTGAGGATCAGCTGATTGACTTCCTAGATGGGAAGCTGCAAAGGGGCTGCAATTCCTTGTCCTTCTGTCTGGACCTTTCTTCAGGGAAGTCTGCTCCATGACTTGGGGTATGTGTAGGCATACATACACACCAGTGCACACACACACACACACACACACAGATGCCCCCATATATACATGCCAGTCCCCCTGCTACTTCCCCCAACAATTATGTTTGCTGCTCTTCTGGGTACAGCCTGATACAAGTACAGGAGGAGGGGGGAAATCATAGCACATTTGAAAATCAACCCTGTCCAAGAGCCAAGTGGTTTTATAGAAGTTGTCTTTCTTATATAGCAGTGGGCACTGGCTGGTGTAGCATTCCAGGTAAAAACATATTCAGTAAAAATCTATATATGTCTAACTGTGAAGAAAAGAGATTTCTTTTAATGAGGAATGCATGTTCTTAGTCCACTTGGGCTGTCATAAAAAACTACCACATCCTGGATGGCTGAATCGACAGACATGTATATTCTCACTGTTCTGGAGACTGGACATTGTAGATCAAATGCAACAGTGTTTGCTTATAGTGAGGCTTCTCATTTGTTCTGGCGTGTAGATAGATGGCTGCCTTCTCACTTGTCTCATGTGGCTGTTATGTTTGTTCGATTCCTTGCTTTCAGTATGTAAGTGGAGACAGAGAGATCAGGCGCCTGTTCCTATTCTTGTAGGGAAACCAGTCCTATGGGATTAGGTCACCTTTGTGACCTCACTTACCTCCCATTACCCCATTAAAGGCCCTAGTCCAAGCTGGGCACCAATGACATGCCTCTCATGACAGCTACTCCTGAGACTGAGATCTAAGGATTCTGGTTCCAAGCAAGCCCAGGGGAAAAACTTCTCAAGATTTTTATGTCTGGTTGATCAGCAAAAATCTGTAAGTGGAGGAGTGGCTCAAATGGTAGAGTGCCAGTCTTAAGTGAACAAGCTAAGGGACCCCTGGCCCTGAATTCAAGCTCCAGCATTGGCACCTAAATAAAATATAAGTTCACATTGACCTAGGAATTTTGTACATAATAGTCTACTAAGGAAATACCTGTTTGGGGTTTTTTTGAGTAATTAAATTTGATTACTTAATTCATATGAAAGGTTTCCAATATCTGCTTTAATCTCTTCAACTTCATGTCTGAACTATTTCACAGCAAATCGTATGAATCACACCATCTTATCCCTGCCCCCCACACACCTTTTTTTCTTGTTCATGGAGCTTAAACTCAGGCCCTGGGCTTGCTCTTAAAATTAGGGAAATTGATGGATGGATCCTTCCTATAAAGAGTTATTCAGTTTTTGATAGAAATTAACCCTGAATCTTGGACATATCGTAGCTTGAAAATGCTTCACTTCCCAAGTTTTGTAAGGTTTTTACATATGCATTGCCTAGAGAACTAGGATTTAGCATCATTTCCACTGTGTCTGGTAACATACCACCTAGGTGATGGGAAAAGCAAGCTCAAAAAGCAGCCACATAATAGTTGGCTTAGAGCATCAGCTCTGATTTTGGGTAGTTCTCAATACCTTTTCTGTACAAGGCATGGCCTTCACCATCTCCATACTAACTGCAAACTCAGCTTTCCCAAACAGGCATTTCCCAAATGCTCTAGGATAGTTTAGTCCTGCTGCCTTGTGATTGCTCACACCCAGTGGCGCCAACAATGACTCATTTGTACCTCAGAAAAGGAAGTCCAATTCTTTCGATCCTGTATAATACTCATGAGTGATAAGCTGAGCCTATACCTCTAATCTGTTAACACAATACTTGCTGGATTGGGTTGAAACAGGGAATTGTACACAGAGACCATCTTCTAAAAGAAACCTCCGCATTCAGGAGTCCAGTAGAGGTAAAACCTCCCAACAGTGATTTGTAAAGGAGCTCTTCAGGGTTAACTCGCTTGGGACCATGATCACCAGGGACACTTCTTCAGATTATGAATAACAACAAGACTTGTAATGGAAAACATCCTCTGGGAAGGACATCATGAGCAGCCATTGACAGCCATGAGAACTTCAATTCTCATTAGGCTGGTAGAAATCCCTGCACTTATGCAGGTCACTGTGCTGGGTTACAATGAGAATCATGGTCAGAGTAGAACAGGGGTCAGGTGTGAGGAGAGTCTGTTTTGCACAAGATCATAGAAGGCAAAGGAGGCGGACCAGGAAATAAAAACAGCACAAGAGGAGGCAAAGCAGCTGAAGGAGACTATCTGGCTGTTGGGTTAGCCTTTAGGGAGGCCCCTTGAGCATATGTGCATATGTCCATTGAAGACACCACAAAACAGTACGTCGTCAATTTACAACCTAAGAGAGCCACAGACTCTCCTTGCCCAGATTTAATTTGTCATTCTAGGCAGCTTGGATTAGACAATTTTGATTGATAATCGTATTTTGAACAAAGTGCCTTTGAATTATGCAGCTCATTCTATAGAGAGGGTTTAACTATGATTTTCAGAAAGGATTTTCTGGATTGAAGGTATGTTTGAGCTTCTTCAGTTCTTATGCCTTTTGATAGAAAGTAGTAGAATAAGAATCTGCAGGTCTGGGAAGGTGGCTCAGGGGTAGAGTGCTTACCTTGCATCTTGAAGCCCTGGATTCAATTCCTCAGCACCAGATAAGCAGGGGAAAAAAAAGCCGGAAGTGGAGCTGTGGCTCAAGTGGTAGAGTGCTAGCCTTGAGTTGAAGAGCTGAGGGACAGCGCTGAGGTCCAGAGTTCAGGCCCCACAACCGGACCCCTGCCCCCACACACACAAAAAAAGAATCTGCAAAAACTTGTAAGTGTGCTCTGATGCTCTCTTAGCTATGCTTAGAGTAGAGAAGGCAGAAGAGAGGGCATCTGATTGTTTCTATGAGAGAGTATATGAGGAGGGCCATGTCAAAAATATAGGCAGTTCCAAGCCAAGGTCGATCACTGGCCAAGACATCTGCAAACAACATTTGCTCTCTGGCCATGAGGGAAAGGGCTTGGCTATCTTTTCCTTGTCTTCCTTCACTGCTCTCATCTTCTGTGCCAGAGGAAGGTGTAGTCATTGATGTCTTTTCCAGGCATGGCTTATTATTTTTCTTTGGGGATTTAATGTATTGGAGGCCAGAATCATTGAGTAAGAATATGATCCTTTAGGATAAAAAAGAGCTCTTTTGTATGTGGCATTTATGTACATCCAGAGCAGTCTTTCCAGTCAAAGTTGGCTGATGGTAGAGTGCATGCATGGGTCATAAAACACCGTGTCTGTACATATTTCCTGCCTGCCGGCACTGCTTCTGCATGCCAGACCCATGTGTTCAGATCCGTGCTTCTGTTCTTATTGGAGTCCAGGTCTTTTTGCTGAATTATTCTGTCTTGCAGACGGTCTTTTATATGGCTGAGAAGAATGAAGACTGGCCTCAGCAGTCTTTTTAGTGATTTTTATTTTCTGACTGATGCAAATGATTTTTTTTAAATTTTTTGACTGTTTCCAAATGTTTAGCTCTTCCCTACAAAACAAAGAAAAAGAAGCTCAAGTGAAAAGAAACGAACACCAACTGATGATTATTTTTTAGCAGGTTTAAAAGTTTCAATTTGACTGCAAACTGAATCTAGCCCTACTGTGTAAGTTTCACAAACGTTTAACCATTTCCCTCAGTGCTAAGTGTCTCATCAGATAGCGGGAAAGAAAGCAACCTGACAAAGTAACTTGAATGTACAGGAGAGCCTTGGTATCCATGTGTGTGTGGTAGGATATATGGTTCTAAGGAAACAACCATTAAAGAAAACCAGGAATGCTCAGGATGCGTAGAGTTTGGTAATGTCCTGCAGGTGCTTCATACATTTTTCCCACAATGCCGCCCAATGTCTCCTATAGATACACCTTACTGCATTACAACAGATCTAAAAATTTTACTTTGTCGCTTTAGCATGTTGCCTGCTCTTTGGGGCTTCAGAGGATTGCCATAACTTTTGGGATACTACTTGCAGTTTGTGGGTATGTTTTCATAAAATGAAGGACAGAGAAACACCTAACTATTTGAATATAACTAAGGTTAATGTAGGTCTGCCTGCCTGATGGGGCTTTCTGTCTCAACTAATGTCTATGCTTTGTAATTTTAGACTAAGGGACTTCATGTTTTTAGTAAAATGCTGAGCAAGAAAAGAAGATTGAAAAGATATGCTACCATTCTAAACTGGAATTCATGTGACTCTTGCACTTATTTAAGATATACCACATTGGAAAAAGCTATACTTGGTTGGGCATTTCTCTGTGATGTCTTCAGGGTGTAAAGCTAAGAATCACCTCAATTTAAAAACATATTTCATGATTCTGATGCTAAGAGTATTCAGTGCCTAGTAGAGGATTTGAAAGAAAGATATAGAATTTCATTCAATGATAGGAATTGTTATTACATAGGAATAGTGATCATGTCTTTATAACTAAATATGAGAAAATTCAAAAGATAAAACCTTGAGGAATAAAAGGCATAGTTAGAAGGGAGAGAAAATGAGGAATAGTTTCTAGTTGCCTTCTAGAATGGTATTTTAGATAAGAGAGGGAGGATGCAGTTAAGAATCCAATGTATATCCTACAAAATTAAGAAGTGAAGGAAGGGGTGAGTAGAGAAGGAGTGGATGAGAATGTTGAAAGGGGTGACATTGATCAAGATACATAGTATTCATAAGCTGCTTTGTTAAATGACAACTACTTAAATATAATAAAAAGAAATGCCACTTAACAGGAGAGTGTTTGACTTCCGGGTAAAGGAGAAACTGGCTTTTCCAGCTCAAATGTCTGAGTGACACACATGCATATACTCACTTTGCTGCTGTCTACCAGCACCACACAACCAGTACACGTGTTTACAAGCTTTGTTGTCAGGAAATAATCACACGGAAAGTTTTACAAAATACAGATCTCATAGCCCATTTTCAGAAACTGGTTCCGTGGAATCAAGGTTGTATCTGGAAATCTGTATTAATTTTATACTAAATGAAAGCTCGCAAATACAATTGTACTGTTTAGATTTCCTTCTTGGGCTTTTTCTCTGCTCCATGACTAATTCATTTAAGGGACTTATCTCTCATAACTTTCTAACTGGAAAAAAGTCTACACCCCTCTGATTATTCTACTTTGTGTTTCTAACCTATGAGATAAGAGATAGGGAATATTTTGTAAGGAAGAAAAGCACACTGCAAATCTGATTGCATATTCCTTTTATCAACGTTTACATCCCTCATTAATCATTCTCCCAAATTAATCAGAGAAGGCCCTCTCTTCTTCCTGCTAATTTTGCACAAGGAATTTCAAATCCTCAGATACTAATTAGGAGCCTGCTCTGTGTGGAGACCTGTGTCATCCAGTTCTGCTACTTCTGACCTCTGTGATCTTGGACAAATGGTTCCCAAACCTGAATTTCTACATCTTCATTTGTGAAGGAGAGATGCATTTTTTTACGTGCCTCCCTGGTTGTCATAAGGAAAGACCTTGTCATCTTACACAAGCATTGTTCTTCTCACCCACAAACCTTTCCTTCCTCACTTAAAACTTCTTTCTACAAGTAGAGATGAAGACTGATATCCTATTGTATTTGGTAAAAATCAGGTTAGAGGAAAGTTACCAAGAATCAATGAAAAGAGCTTGTTTTTTGTTTTTTTTAACTTTTTTCTAAAATTCAACAAGGATCATGTTAGAAAGATACATCCAGAAATGAGGTAGAAATGCCTATCCCTGGGTGGGTGACAAAGGAAACAGAAGTCCTAGAACTTTGAAAAAAAAGGCCCTTCATCAAACAGAACATATGGAATTTCTGTCAAAAAAGCAAACAAGGTGTTTTCAGTGGTGTCTTTTCTGGTTTCAACTCTAGAATGGATTTTGTACTCATTTGACTAAGAGTCTCAGGAAGATAAATGACTTGTTGGAGTTTCAGGGTCAGATGGGAAAACAGCTGTCCATGTTGAGAGTGGAACTTAAAAAATAAAGATTTGAGATATTCAATCCATGAAAATCTCTGATATCAGTAGAGAGAAGATATGGAAAATACCTCTGAGACCAGGGGTCTTCTTTATTCTTGGGTGAGTCCTTATTGTATTACAAACACATCTGTTGTTCTCAAGGAGTGTGCTAACAACCAACTGGAAAATGCCAAGTACTTCTCTTTTATTGCAGACAAGTTGAACATGATGGGGAAAATGTCTGGATCCCTTAGCCAGAGAGTATCTTTGAAGGCTCTTAGGTGGCATTGCCATTTAACAATGGACTTAGTGCCTACACAATAGTTTTGGAAATCAGCTTCTTTTGGAAGCCACCTTCCTACCCTACACGCTTAATGGAAGAAGAGATGCTACAGCAGAGCCCAGCTAGGTCTTCTCTGAGTCAAGGGCTGGCATAATTAATCAGACTGAAGCTAGAACTTCCCAAGCATCTCATGAGGCCTTTTCTGATTTTCATAGTGTTTTTCTTTTTTCCAGTTGTGGGGCCTGAACTCTGGGCCTAGGCACTGTCCTTCAGCTCTTCAGCTCAAGGCGAGCACTCTACCACTGGAGCCACAGTGCCACTTCCGGTTTATTCTGCTTATGTGGTGCTGAGGAATCGAACCCAGTGCCTCATGCATGCAAGGCAAGCACTCTACCACTGAGCCACCTTCCCAGCCCCTCATCGTGCTTCTTTCTATCATCTCTGCCCTTGCTGCCTTTGATTCTGCAGCTTACCACATTAACTGAGATTCCATAGACTTGTAACATCCCTCAAACTGTATGAGAATCTGTCCTCTGTATTCTAGCCCAGCACTTCTATTAGGTGTCAATCAATCAATCAATCAATCTATCTATCTATCTATCTATATATATATATATATCTTGCTTTCTGTCTGTCTGTCTGTCTGCCTGTCTATCTATCTATCTGTTTTTCTATGGTAAAGGTGATGTACACAGGGGCTACAGTTACATAAGTTAGGTATTAAGTATATTTGTTTTTGAACAGTGTTACCCTTTCCCTCATTTTCTCCCAGCTTTTTCCCTCCTGAACCCTCCCCTACAAGTTACATAGTTCCTTTTCAACATAGTATCTAGTGGGTATCACTGTGGAATTAGTTAACCCTTTGTCCCACCATTTCCGTGTCCCCCCCCCTTACCCTTCTCAAAACAGATATACGGACATACAAGACAAAAAAGGACAGAAATAAAAAAAAGCAACGAAGAGGGTAAAGCAAACACAAAAGGTAAAATAACAAAAAAAAAACCCTCGTCTTTCTATTTCTTGGAGTTCATTTCCATAAACATCATTTTATGTGATCATATTTACATAGCTATTGAGCCTTTGTGATCCTCTTCTTCTGTGGTCTCACTGTGTGATAAACAGAGCCCTGTTTATCATTCCCACATGTAACTTTTGTCTTTTCCCATCCATTGTGTTTACTTACAGATTTATAGGCATATTGTACTTACTACAAATGAAGAAAAACAAGCAACCTATGTTTTTGGGGGTCTGGCTTACTTCACTTAATATAATTTTTTCCAAGTCTTTCCATTTCCTTACAAATGGGGCAAAGCCACTTTTTTTCTGATAGAAGAATAGAATTCCATTGAGTTTATATACCACATTTTCTTGATCCATTTGTCTACTGAGGTGCATCTGGGTTGATTCCTTATCTTGTCTATGATAAACAATGCTGCAACGAACAAGGTTGTGCTGGTTGCTTTAGTGTGGCCTGGTTTGTGGTCATTTATACACATACATTTCTCCTCCATTTACTTGACATCTCACTAGCCCCTGTTCAAATAAATGTTAACTGATTGATTCATTGAATGAGTGTTTTGATCGATGGATGGTTGGGTGAATGGATGGATCCCTTCAAGCTGCTTTTCAAAAGTAATACCCGCCTAGCCTACTTCTCCCTTTTCACAACTCTACATTTCAGGAGATGTAGCTATTTTACTTTCTATTTTATAGATCCTAGATATCTGGAGTCAGGAACTTTGCTCACCAATGATCCTTTTAATTTATCCGAGCTAAATACTCAAATTCCATATACCTGCCACACATATGGGAGCCAGATTGGCTATGTTCGTTTGAAAGGTTGAAGAAACTGCATGGCCTCTCAAACTGAACTATGGAAAAACATGGATTTGATCCTCCCTGGACAAAGCCTGGTCTCTAGCTTTCAGCTTCCAATGGAATGAAGGGCTCCAAATGCTAAGGCAACTTATCATTTGTTTGCAATTTACAACCAAAAAAATTTAAATGGAGACAGAAATTTCCTCGGGAAAAGAATCTTGTAAGAGGTAAAAATGAAAAACAGATATTAAGAGAGAGAACAAGTAAAAGAGCTTGTTATAAGTTTCAAGGAAACATTCTGTTGCATTGTGTCCTTTAAGAGTTGTTAGCAAAAATGTCTCCAGCTCACTGCTTTGAGATGAGAACTTCTTTGCTCATTTATTCTTACACCAAATTCCATCTTCCAATTTGTTATTGTATTTGTGATTGTCTAATGAATATTTGATGCTTATTTATGATGTAGGCATTCAGCATTGTGCTATACTTATGGACCATATAGGAAACATAAGAGAAACTGTCATATACCCAAGTTATATATGGTCTTACAGAAGAAGCAAGGTTCATTCATGTGCAAACAGGCATGAAAACAGCAGAGCCCAATACAAGACAGTACAGTTTGTAAAGTCCTCTCCATAGTGGCCTGTTGCTGCATATAGACTCACTTGGGGAACCTTTGAAGAATTTTGAGCCCAGACTAAATCCTACTAATGAAACCAGAATCTTCACGGATGGGACCCAGATCTCAGTATCTCTGAGATTCCCAGGTGATTCTAAAATACATCTAAGTTTGAGAAGCCATGCTAAAAAAAGAGCATGAGCTCTAACTTTGAAAAGTCTGAGCTGCCCATTTATTAGCTCTGCCATTCTGGGGCTAGCCAATGAACCCCTTGGGGTGTAGCTTTCCTAGGATTTTTATAAGCCCTATCAGAACGCTTCATATCTGAAAAGACAGCATGGTGACTGATACATGGAAAATCCTCAAGAAAGAGAAATTTCTTTGCATGAGTATTACATAATGAGTTTTTAATAGGCTAATAAACATAATAATGGTAGTTGATTTTAAAGTAGTAATATCAAAAATAATGGTTATGGTAGCTCAGATTCCAATGTGTGCAGTAGAGAGAGCCCCAGTATTTGATATGGTGTCTGCCCATAATGGTGTTTCACATATTTATTAACTTGCTGTTACCTTGTATGACTAGAAGAATCAAGAGCAAGCTTTCTAGGTCACCTTGGGAAATTGTTTACTACATTGCTCTGGTCTCTGTCCATCTGTCCTTGTACTGAGATGCCAATAATCCATATGGCTGGCTCAGACAAGTACAAGGGATGGCAGAGAGGGATGGTAGGCAGGGGAGGTAAGTAGGAGTCCTGGAAAAGAATGTAGAAGAGGCTGGTGACAATGACGACGAAGGGTTGTGGGAGTGGTGGAAGGGTGAAGAATAACTGAAAAGCTATAAAACCAAGGATGGTCCCAACCATTCAAGGGGAGGAGATGACACTAACAGCTTTCTTTTATGGTGATTCAGACATCACCACATTGAGAGCAGAAAGAAGATGTGATTGGTCTTGTAAAAGGTTACCAATCAACCACTACGAATCTCAAGGACAGGAAAAGATAGCCCAGCAAAAGCAGGTCACGAGGAAAACGTGAACGTGTGAAAATTACTTCCCATTCCCGAGGAAAGCTCAGGCAGGCAACTCCCGCTGGGATGCACAGGAACCCTCCTGCCCTGCTACCAGAAACCCCAGCTCATTCCACTTGTCCGTCTGGTCTGCAGTCTGAGCAAGGACGATCAAACTTTATGAGGCTTGTTACAAGCAAATTACATGGGGAACTGCAAAGCATTGGAAGGAGGGGCAGCAACCCAGGCAGGGTGGGGGAGGGGGTGCTTAGTGTTGGAAAAGAGAACTGGGTAGGGGTGCTGGGCACATCCCAGACTTGGAGTGCGGTATAGCCCATCACTGAGCAGCTGGCAGCTCCTGCCTCCAGGGCCCAATTTTCCAAGCAATGACTTGAGTGTTCACACCTGCACTGGCTGAGGAGGGGGCCCTCCCTCCACAGAGTTAATGGGGCAGACAGAACTCAGGGATGCTTTTGGCCACAGCCAGGATTGCTCTCTTCCTTGGCCCTACCTTGTCTACTGGAAGAGCAGTCCCTCTCCAATCCCTGTGGGCTTCTCCCTTCTGTCCTCCTGCTGCTGAGGTGTGCAGATGCCTCTGGAAAGACAGCTCAGCTCTAAGAAGAAGAGCATCTTAGCATTTTTCTTTTGTCCCTTAGTTGAACAACTCAGTTTCACATCCTTCACCAATGGCTTCTTTTTTCTCTTTGATGTTCACAGACACCCTTGCCAAGTGGTTAAGACTGGGGTTTTTTTTCCCCCCTCCATTTTCTTATGATACATAAACTTACTTCTCTTTTGGCTTGCCAGTGCTTTTGATTGGAAACAAACCAGAGATGAGCTAACTGGGAATATCCCAGAAGCAGGGATTTCTGTGGCTTGATGTAGCTCCTCTAGATAAAAGAGAAGTGAAGGGGAAACAAAATCCCCAAACCCTCATACAGAGATCATTGCTCTTGAACTCTTTCCCATAGCAATTGTTACTGGCAAAAGTCTCCATTCCAAGGCTACTCCCTCTTCATGGCAGTACACGTGGGTATCCACATATGCACGCCCGTGTGAAAAACTGGCTGTCTCAGAATCCTGCCAAGAAGTGTGCCCGGACAAAACTTAAGCATTGAGGACAATTTAGGAGGAAGATGCAAAGTAAGTTCAACCTGGGTAGAGATTTGGACAGATGCCTTGGACCAATCTGAATGCAGCAAACCAAAGCAGCACAAGAAAGATGCTATGTGAATGTCATTACATAAAATTTCCCTCTCAGCACAGCCTGAGGTGTTTTAGATGCTGTTTCCATCCAATGGGAGCTCCTTCAGCTCTCCCACGAATGCTAGAAAAACATTCACTTAACAGGCTTGTCCAAACAATTCCCTTTTTAATTCAGACATGATGAACTACAGGGGAGAAGAAGAGCCCCAGGGCTGTCCACCTCAATACCATCACTCCTGACAGGACACACAGCCACATGGTTCACCTCAACAGTCCATTAAAAAGCCTGATGGGGAAACAGGATTACGGTCAGGTTACAGAAATAGGCGGCAAGCAATTAATGCCTTCCCGTCCCCCTTGTCCTTCTATTTTCTCTTGTTCCCAACACCCACACAGCACATGCACACAAACCCAACTCCATCTCTTGCCTTCACTTAAATGTTTCTTCACGAGCTCTTTCTCTGACGCCCACTCACCTTCTTGCACAGTCCTATGTACAATGGCTTTTTCTCTTCCTTCTTTCCTTTTTCCCAGACTAACTTGGATACATCAGCTTCACGCATTAATCACATGCTCATCACATCACAGCTACGCCCACAGCCTCTTTTTTCCCAGCCACACTCTTTTCAAAGACATTGATCTGCCATCTCACCTCTCTGACATTGAACTTACTCCTCCTTTCTTTCACTTGCAGAGTTTCAGGAAAAACATCCCTCCCTCTTACCCTTCTGTGATCCAGCTCTCCACCATTATTCTTCTATCTTTGTCTCTCTTTCTCCCTCCCTCTCAGAGGCCTGATCAATGCCCCCGCCCTCCCTGGCACACACAGGGAGCTTCATGTATTTCTGTCCTTCCAACTGAACAAGATTCCTCTGACTTAAAAACCTGACTTTGGATTATGTAACAAGTTCCTTGGGGAATGCATGAGGATTCAGCCATCACTGAGAAGTAAAGAAAACTGCCATATATATATATATATATATATATATATATATATATATATATGTCTGAACTGGCTAGCTCACATAGGAACCTAATTAAAGAAAAATCTAGTTGGTAGAAAGCAGTAGGAATAAATACAATTTGAGTCGGGCTCATGTTATTTTCTTGTCCAACAGTCATTTTGCAAGTGTTAACAGGATTTTTTTTAATGTCATTAGGGAAAACACATATCTGTGAATTCCTAATATATGCTTCATGAAGTATATGCTGTATCAAATATAGATACAAACTGTATTCCACAAAATAATTAATTAGCCATACGATAGTTTGCAATAGGAAGCATTCGCTATTATGAAGTTGAATAACAGTGCATATCACACTGTGATTAATACCCATTCAATTATTCAAACATGGCTGTGCTGTGCTTATAGTTTGGAAGATATGGAAATCATTGCAACACATTCCACACATGTTTCCATATATAACTTTTTTTCTGTGATATTTAAAAAAATTGGATGGAGTCCCCATGTGATTGCTCAAATGAAAGCTATGTACCGCGAGTTCAACTCATACGATGGCTTCCAAAAAGAGCAATAAGAGACATATAGGAATTATGAAAGTGGCTGAGGGGCCGCCCAGAGCTGGGGGGAATAACAGGGAAGTCCTTTTCCTACCTGCCTTTGTAGCTGTGGTCCTACATGCACCAGAAAGAAATGCAATACCGGATGATTGCTAAATGCCTCTTGTCAGGGAGAGTTTAAACGGCTATGGTGAATGTACGCATCAATGCTGAAAGCACCAGGGTCAGCAGATAGTAAATCTGTCAGTAAAGGGAAGATAGCAACTATTTTCGTCTTTGTGGACCATATGGACATATTAACAACTGCTCAATCTGCCATTACAGCATGAAAGGAGACATAGGAGGGAAAAACCCAGTGGGTGTGGTCACGGTCCAAATCAGATACTGACATTTCAACATCATATGATTTTTACACAGCGAAATATCTTCCTTTTGACCATTTAAAAATGCACATGAGCAGTGCAAAAACAGGCAGTAGGTTGTTGGCATTTGGCTTATGGACTATGATTTCCTGAGTCCTGATCTAGAGTGCTTCCTGGCAGACAGTAACTACCCGTTCTCCCATGCCTTGCCTTTCCCACTTCTTTCTTCTCTCATCTATCTTCATCTTCCAACTTCTACTTGTCACCATTGCCAATACATTCTAGGGGTGCACTAGATGCATTCTGTGTGGTTAGGCATTTCATGCTTTATATAATTGTTTTGGACAGGACTTCTTTTGCTTCTTCTAGAAACTGCTTATTAAGGAAATGCCTCTAAATATCTTTATCCACCAAGCTGCTTCTTGTCTACAACAGCAGACAAGAACTTTCTGTCCCTGAATAGAAACAAACCTAACGATGGGAGTAGGAAGAGAGAAGAGGCTTCATATAATTGGCTGTCTCACTACATTTTCTATACAACAAAACCAGAACAGAATCAACTCTTTGGAGGCAGTTTTTGGAGGAGTAAGAGTTTGCAGCAATTCAAACCAAGTAAAGTATATGTACTGACCACCATCTGTATACTCTCATCCAAATTTCCTATTGTGGTATCTCCAAAGTCCACTTTAACATGCATTCTCTGTTGGTCACTAGGAGGTCTTGCTATTTTGTGTTGCTATAACAGAATACTAGTGGATAATTTACATTCACAGAGGGTTTTTTTGTCTTGTTTTGTGGGTTCGTAGTTTAATGGCTGAGAAGCCCAGTGTCAAAGCACTGGCATCTGGTGAAGACCTTGTTGTATGATCACATGGCAGAAGACAGAAGGGTAAAAATTCAAGAAAGTAAATATACTTGCATAAGCATCACCCCTTTTACCAAAAGAATAGCATTAAGTCACTCATGAGGATAAAATCCTTATGACCTAAACACCTCCCAATAAGCTCCGCCTCCTAACATTGTTGCATTAAGGATTAACGTTCCACCATATGAATTCTGGGAGACACATTGAAACCAAAACAGGGAGGCTTTCAGAGAAAGGCTGGCTGAATCTCTCCCAAGCTTTTCCTTCTACAAACATAGAGATAAAATTGAAAGTAGACCTCCCAGAGAGTTGAACATGAGCGTGGCATGGGGTACATTTTTGTGTAAAGCCAGCTCTGGTTCTACAGAAACACAAGAAGTAAGTGGGGAGGGTAGAGGGAGAGGAGAGGCGACATTTGTAATATTAGCTCCAAGTTTAACATTAGTGTCATATTGGGCCCAAGTGTAATAATAGTTCCCTCTCACTTAGCTCTCCTAAGTGAGGGGGTCGAGTAAAGTGTAGTATAAACCCCAATTTACAGAGAGAGATACCGAGGTGGTTTCAGAATCAGGAGATACTATGCCCATTATCAGAATGTAAGATCTAGGTACAGAAGACAATGAAAATGACTTCTGTGCACCTCAGTCTTGTTCTATCGATAGCAGGAGAGTTTTGTGTGAATATGTGTTCCATACTTGTCCTAAGTAGAACAGCAGGGCCTCTATGGCCATAAAAATTTGTCCAGATGAACCACATGTCATGCTTCATACATTGCTCACTTCCCCTCTATTCCCCATCTAAGTGCTAAGGGTGGAAGAATCAGATTATATCTAAACGAAGCATGCACAATTAAAGAACTATCAGTAAGTATGCATTTTATATTTTTTAATGCCCAGTCTTCTTCTCTACTCTGGTGCTGTTCTTCCCTAGGTGACCCTTGCTCTCTGTTAAAAGATCCATGTCTACAAAGAAACTAATCAGCAAAAGGTAGTGGTTGTTTCTTAGAGCTGACTAAAGTTTTAGCAGGTCCATAGAATTTAAGTTTTATACCATTGCAAGTCAACACTCTCTAGCTATTTTTACCCACGTCAGTCAAACAATAGCAGAGCAGTTTCAGTGATAAGCAGCTGTGGAAGGCTGTACCAATCACGAAATATCCCTTCTTTCTGTAAGCAGACAAGCCAGGCATCCTTCCTTAGCCTGGAAAACTCACTCCTCTGGGAGGCAAGAATTTATACCAGTGCTAAACAATTGGTCAGTTCTACTAGAACTGTTGGAAGCACAACAATACCATACCTCTCTGTATTACAATTTCAAAAAGGTCCGAATGGATTTATAAAAAGCTTGCATTACATGGGCAAAAGGCAGGAATCAATATAAAAATAAAATTGATATGTGGAAAAGGATTATGCTTAGCTAGTGTCTAGTAACTGTGAATCAAACAACAGCCACATGAAGAGTAGCTGAGAGAGCCAAGACACATGGAAGAGAATTCTAAGCCGAGTTTGTATTAGGTTCCTATAAAGCATGGATTATATATTAAGCAATAGTTCCCAAGTTTGCTCTCATGAAACAAATTATTAAATGCCAAATGGTTATCTTGGGTGATAAGTAAAGAAACAGAAACTATGATCAGTCCAGAAGCCCATTCTGTAAAACTCTGAGCATTGGGGCAGTAGAGTTGGATATACCTACCCACAGCTTAGAAGACAGGCCTTGAAAAGAAACCTGAGCAGAATTATGCCTAACTAAACCCAAAGAAATAGTGCTGTTGTTTAGTCCCAGGGGAGAATAGTCCATAAGAGTCTGATGGTAACTATTTCAATTGATTCCAACTTTTCTCAGCTACTAATAAAGAAAGTGTTGCAGTCAGAGTCATCCTGTACCCACCCTCAGGAGGAATGCCTTACGGATTACTGCGATGTACTCATTCTCACGAATGCATGTATTCTCTCATTCATATTTATTTGAATACCTACTCTCCACCAGAGGGGGGAGGAGGCATTTGTTTGTGGCTTTCAATTAGGCTCCAATGTAATGATGAAACTGACAAAAACAAATAGTTGCCACACAATTGGATAACCCATCTGAGAAAAGGAGATACATCATAGCATTAGTTCACACTCATTACAAGGATACTACATGACCAGTTATACATAAGTTTAAACAGGAAGGCATGAGAGCCCAGAGAAAATGCTTGAGTATTTCTGAGAACATGAGGGAAGGCTTTTCTGAGCAGGCAAAGCTTAATGTTTTCAAGAAAGCCTGCAAGGTTAAGGGTGTCTCTGATAGAAAGGTTAGTGTGCACCAAGGCACAGAGCCAGGAGTGTACAGGCAGCTATTAGAACCTGAGAGGTTTCCTGGAGACCTCAGCCAAGTGAGAATCTTCCCTAAATAGCACCTCCCTCTAAGGAGATGTCAAGGGATTCGATAGCCCTTGCTCTGATTTCTTTTCACTGGTGGGAGGCATTTGTACTCCAGCCTGCCTTGTTACAAATCTTTGTGTGACCTCTCCACGTTTCCATTCCCTTCCTGTGTGCTCTGCATCCTCCCCACACTGATAACCCATCCCAACCAGAGTGACAGATTGCACTCTGGTTTTCCAGCCAGTAACCAGAGGACAGACTAAGCAGCGCTGTGGAAAGATTGGCCTCCACTTACAATCTGGACCAAAGCCAGGCAGGAGTAAACAGGTTCTGAGGTCTGAGGGCCCAAGCATATTTCACTGCTGCTGTGTATAACTCTTCCTCTTTGATATTTGCTATTTCTGCTGAGAGGGGGGAAAAAACAGCATTTGGAAATACAGCCTTGCAGTGTGAATAACACTGGATTAGAAGAGAGGAGCCTAGAGGTCTCTGTGGGTCTACCATTAATTAGCTGTGGTACTTCTGTTGTGTCTCTTAATCTCTCTGAACCTTGCCTTCCACATCTTTTGAACAGATGGACTGGAGTAGGTGACTTCCAAGGTCCTTTGCAGCTCTGAAATTCTCTGTGGTGTTGTTACTGAGGGCACATAACGGCTAGAAGCTGTCGCCATACTCACAGTTTGCCTAGAAGCTGTGTCATGTAATATGATTCTAGAACAAGAGTTGGCAAACTATAGACCATGGGACATATCTTCTCACAGCACGTTTTTGTACTGCCTACAGACTAAGAATTTTAAAAATATACTTTAATGAATTCTAAAACAAAGAAAACTATGTGACAAAGACTCTCTGTGGCTTGGGAAACCTAGAGTATTTACCGTTTGGCACTTGATGAAAAAAAACATTGTTGATCCCCATTTTAAGAACACCCAGAATCTCTCCACATTGGTGGCCCTACCTACTGCCTATGTCTGCTGCAAAAATCTGTTTTGTAACTTTGTTTGGGCTCTTTCACAGAGTTAGCACTGTTTCTACATTATCCCCATTGAAAAATGGCTCTACATCGATCTCTTTCCCTTAGCTCACAGGACTGTAGGATCAGTCAATTCTTTCTAGTTGTAGAACTCAGGACCCTATTCCCTTGTTGGCTATAGCAGGGGTCCACTATCCTCTCTCAGAAATTACCCATAGCCCTCATCGCTTGGGCCTCCTGTCTGCCACAACCATGGAGAATGTCCCTGGGGCTAATTCTTGTTTCAAAATCCTTAGGAAGAGCCACTCTCAGAGATGAGATTTAGTCAGGCCCAACCAGGATTCTCTGTTTGAAGCCAACTTTTTTGGTATCTTGATTGGATATGGATATCCCAATCCACCAGGCAAACACTAATCTAGCTGCTGCTATGAAAGGAGATGGGGTTCCATGAGAGCAGAGAAGTGGATTTATAAACAGAGACTGCTCTGCAGGTTTGTCTTCTTGCAAAGGCTTTATGTTTCCCTACTCAAAGGCATCAGTAGAATGGGATTTGTTCTAGACCCTTAAGGAAGATGATAATATAGTAATTTTTTCTGGGAGTTGGGCTTGGAGAAGAGGGAGTACCAGCCCACAAAACAATGACTTTGCCTGTTAATGTGGCATGCAATGGTAAAGCTGCTGCACGTAGTGGTACCCCATGCTGGTTCCCTGTCTTTCTCCTCTTAATAAGGTCTCTGTGGAGAAGATCTGCCCTCAGGAGGGATGAGCAGGGGTGGGTCTGGCTTTGCCTTTACCCACAGCCTTGTGTTCTTATCTGCAGAATCTGCCGCTTTCACAGTTGCCGTTGATTATTGAATAATGAATTATCATGCCTTTTTCATTTCCCAGCCCTCTTCAGAAATGTGCTGATACTATTCTAGTTGTTGAGGCTCAAAGATGGAAAGAAAAATAAAAGTATCAAGATTCTTTCAGATAAGAATTAAAAAAAAATCCAACATAATCTAACCTAATAGTCCCACATAATCTAACATAGCAGCCCCATTTGGGTTTTGGAGATGATGGTAATAGGTGCTTTTGTTTGTCTGTTTGTTTTTCTTTATTTCCTTGGGATTTAAACTCAAGACATCATTCTTGCTAGACAGATACTCTACCACTTGACCAGACCTCCAGCCCTTTAAAATACTTTTTTGGGTAAGGTATTTTGCATCTTCTCCCCCTGCTTCCCTGAAGGCCAGCCTCAAACCATGATCTTCCTACCTATGTCTCCAGAGTAGGTAGGATCACAGGCAAAACCACACCTATCTTGTTTGGAGACTTTGTCTCCCTTTTTATCCACTCTAGGTTTGAGCTCTTGGTCTCTATCAACCTACTAGAGCTAGGATTATAGGCATGAACCCATGTGCCTAGCCTGAAAATAATCATTGTTCTAATTAATTCAATTTCTGATTTATGGAGTTTCATTTTTTCCTTTGAATAGACACACATCCCTAACAAAGCAATGCCTCACTAGATAATCCCAGGTGAGAGCTACAAGGTCGGATCCAGGATGCTCTCGTCTTCTTGGTGGACTGTTTGCCTCTTGGAGGGCAGAGATGAGAGCAAAAAAATCTCACAGTAGAGTTACAGATGGAGGAATTCTGTCGATCTGAGATTTGTTTGTCTAGGAAGGAGACTGATAAAGGAAAAACTGAGAGAGACGAGCTCCAGGTGTCAGCCAGAAGCCTTGGATGGAAGTGGTAACATCACTATGTTAGGCTGTCATGATGACATGCCACAGACACACAGGAGAAACACCGCAGATTCCTCACTGTCCTTGAGACTCAATAGTCCAAGTGTTGGTTCCTCCATGGTCCTCTCTCTACCACATGGCAGGTCTTAGACTGTGTGTTCCTCCTGGCCTCTCCTCCTCTTCTGAAGGCAGTCAGGTAGTTATCCAACCTCATATTTTCTTTATCTCCTCTTTAAAACCCTGTCTCCAAACATGGTGACATTTCAGGATAGTAGGCTCTAGGACTTCAATATATGAATTTGGAGAGGGACACTACACATCCATCCCCACTCAGCCACCTATGTAGACATTTGAATGAAGAAGGCCAGGAACCTTAGGCAGCATTGTAATGGAAACAGCCTTGACGGTGGCCTCAGGGAATTCCCTGCCTGTGACCCAAGATCAGCTCCTAGGTTATGTCATCCCCAGCCACCTGAAGGAGGACAGAATGGTGGCCAGGGAAGTGGGACAAATCTGTGATCGATTCAAATGACATTTTTCAAGGGCGGATCACAGTGCCCAGCACCAGTGTGACGCAACAGCGGTAATTTCCATAGGTTGGAAAAGGGAAGAAGGGTAAGTGTGCTGGTGTATAACCACATGTAAGTGTATGAGGTTTGTGACTGTGTACGAGTGATCACTGTGTGTACAAGAGCAAGATTGTGTGTGTCTGCAAGAACAGTTGAGGGCATGTATGTGAGCAGGAGAGGGGTGTGAGTCTAATGGTGTATGTATGTGTGTGTGTGTGTGAGAGAGAGGGGAGGTATGTATGAGTGAAGAAGAGCATGTGTGTGGATGTGGTGTGTAAGGGGGAAGTGTGCATTAGGGAGGTGTCTGTGCTTGGAGGAATCGTGACACCACCAGATTGCCCAGCACCTTTTCCAGCAGCTAACAAGGAAGCGTGAAAAGCACCCCAAATGAGGAATCTCCAGAGGTTCCTGCAAGCTAGGAGCTTAGCCAAAAACCAGATCAACACCTGTAGTCCTAGAGGTGGAAAGCTAAACAGCACACAGATCTAGATGCTCCCATGCAGGTAGAAGCACCAAGGATTTAGCATAGAAATCAGCTCACAAAATCATTCCTTTTGTCTAGATAAACATGGTCTCAGACGCTAATGCTCATGGACCATTGGTGTTATGAATCCCTAACACTGGGAAGTCAACATCCAATCTCAAAATAATAATGGATAGGGTCTCTCAGATTTACTCATCTAAAGTGTGTCGATCCTTCTTTTCTCTTGTCCTGGGATTTTATGACATCCTTCAGGAAAAGGAACGGCTCATTCACTCACCACAGACCTCTCCCCTCGGTGGGCTTCAGCTTTCCCCTTGCCATCTAATACTACCTACTGTTTCTGTTCAATACAAAAAGAAAGGTTGAACTTACTGCTTCATGCTTGCCCAACAGGCCTTCTACCAATTAAGCCAGGTCTCGGTCGAACACCTTGCAGTCATTTCTTCAAATAGTGTTTTGCATTTATGCCCAGGCTGGCTTGGAGAGCTTGACAGGCATATCCCTCCATAGCCAGAGTTTATTGGTTGGGGAGGGGATCTTTGCCTGGGTTGGATGGACCATCATCTTCTTGATATCCACCTCCAGAAGGGCTAGGATAATCAGTGTGAGCCAGGTCACCTGGTTCATGTTCCTAATGTTGATCTGATTTATTCTCTGGCTCCCCAACTACAACATAAGCTTTGTGAGGTGAGAGAAGAATTGCACATAGTTTTTCATGTCCATGTTACATCTTCAGACCTTAACTGTTGCCTAACACAGAACAGATGATTTGGCAATAGCATTTTGGTGAATGAGGACATTAGGTGACAGCCAGCTATGCTCCAGGTATTCTGCTTAATGTTGCACTCAAGAAAAAACAAAGATCTTTGACTCTTCCTCTTATTACTCATTCTCCGGTCAGAGATCTCCCACTCAGATCTTGGGTAGAGTGCAGATAATTAAGAGCTAACCTAACCAGAGTCTCCTGTAGGTAGATGGGACAGAGTTTGCCTTTCATTGAGCAACCTAGAAAGGACTTCATAGAAAACTGGTGTGTGAGGGGTCTTAAGGACCAGTTGGGTTGGCCCATATAAACAGGGCCTGCAAAGGCAAGCATAAAGAGAAAATAAGCTGGGTACTGATAGCTCAAGCTTGCAATCCTAGCTACTCAAGGGGCTGAAATCTGAGGATCATGGTTCAAAGCCAGCTCGGGCAAGTAAAGTCCATAACACTCTTTGGGGGAGTGGTGTGGTCGTGGGGCCTGAACTCTGGGCTTGGGCGCTGTCCCTCAGCTCTTCAGCTCAACTAGTGCTCTACCACTTGAGCCACAGCACCACTTCCAGCTTTTTTTTCCTGCTTTTGTGGTGTTGAGGACTTGAACCCAGGGCCTCAAGCATTCAAGGCAAGTGCTCTACCACTGAGTCACCTTCCCAGCCCATCCACGAAACTCTTATCTCCAATAATCCACCAGAAAACCAGAAGTGGCGCTGTGGCTCAAATGGTACAGTGTTAGCCTTGAGCTAAAGAGCTGAGAGACAGTGCCCAGGCCCAGAGTTCAAACCCCATGACTGACCAAAGAAAAAAAGGAAGAAAGGACAGGGCAGGACTGGAGGGAAGACAGAGAAGGCCCGAACAGGAAAGCAGGGGATGTTAAGGAACTGCCTGATCACAGGCTTTCGGTGCAGAGATCCCCATTATCTATGGGGGTTTGTTCTCAGATCCTGAGAAAAACAAAGCAAGCTCTGTAGATAGTTTAGGGTTGATTCCCAAATCTCTCCTTCCTGCCACCTCTTCCTCCAGTGACATCAAGATCCACAGAGGCTTAAATCTCTCCTGTAAAATGGTGTGTGTTTGCATGTAATCTCCTCACATCTTTCCATATACATGAGATCATCGTTAGATTACTTTTAATACCTTAGAAAATATAAATGCTCTAGTTGTTTATACTGTGTTGTTTAAATAACAACCTGAAGAAATTTTGTACGAATTTGGTGTAATTTAAAAAAATATTTTCCTGCTCTCTAGTTGACTCACAGATGAAAAGTCTTTGAATATGAAGGGCTGGGTTTTTTTTCTGTGTATACATGTCTATGGTAAAGCTTGACTTTAAATCAAGCGTAGTCTGAAGTTAGCCACAATAACTAGGAGTAAGTATATAACAATGCATTGTAATAACTGTTGGGTGAATGTTTTTACTCTCAACTGCTATGTGGCAGGTAGTGTATAAAGTGTGGATGCTCTAGACAAAGGGGTAGAACAGAGTAGAATGATTTAAGATTTCAGCCCATTACACAGAAAGAATTTAAACTTATGAATTGCTTAGTTGTGCAAATGTTCACTAAATTCCTATTCTACATTTGACTTCAGAGAACTCTAGCCACAGGGCATGAATCTGCAGATGAGGGAGATCACCAAAATACAGGAGAGGCAGGGCCGGAGCATTAGAACTCTGTGACTGCTGAAGTATGAGGTCTTTAAAAAAAAACTAAAGGTGGTGTTGAATGGTGAGACAACAGAGAAGCCACATTTTGAGAGGTCGGATCTTGGAGTCTTTAGGAAATGGCCAGCAACTGCATGATGGTCTCAAAGACCAGCAGCCAGCAAATATACATTACACCATTAGGAAACAGCCAGAAAGGCTAGAGAGGAAATGAAGAACGAAAACAATATCAACCAACCAATTCAGCTCCAATGGAGCGCTTAGGTGGGACTCCATGGTGACCGGAGAAGAACCAGCAGCCAGGAGACAGAACACAAACACAGAGACAAGTGTCATGGTACCCTGGAGCCTGAGCCTAAATAGTTGGGTGTGGGGGCAGGGTCACAGGAAACTCGAGTCCCAGGCACTGGACTGACAGGTTTACTAACCTATCATCCAAGTTCCCCACCCCTTCCCCAGGCAAGTTGGGGAGGGTCTGTGATAGAGCAGGCTCACAGGGGAGAGGAGGTCTGGAGTGGACTTGACCCTTGAAAACAGCTAAAGGAGGTGCCAAGGTGAGAAAGACCCGGAGCAGGAATCACTAGGAATCTGAACTTCAACTTGAGGACCTAAGTTAATTGTATGTAGCACAGTTAACACAGAAAACAGGGTAAAGCAGGAGGATATCATAGGACCTGGGTAAAATGTTCATACCCTGTTGGAGAAGCTATGCAATGCTTCTAATAGATCCTGAACTAGGCGTGGTGGCACACATCTGTGACCCTAGCATTTGGAAGACTGAATTAGGAGGATTACAATTTTTTTGTAGATTCTAGGACTGATTTTATTGTTTTTTATAAATAGATATTTTATTGTTATTTTAGAGGTGATATACAGAGAGGTTACAGTTACATGGATCAGATAATGAGTACAATTCATTTTGAAACATGTCTCCCCTTCCCTTGCTTGATTTTATTGTTTTTAACACTGACTTACAAACTCCCTGATAGTTTAAGAAGAGATTAATTCCTTATTCACAAGCTTATTTAATCTTAAATGTAGCAAACTTTAGAGAAAAATAAAATAATTTATGTTCTACACTCAATTACTTGCTTAGAATTTCTTTCTTTTTTTTTCTTCCCCTCCTGTCCCCCTAGCCCTCCTCTACACACCAAAGTTGTAAAGGACAATAGACACATGAAGAAATGCTCAAGCTCCCTAGCCATAAAAGAAATGCAAATCAAAACAACATTGAGATACCACCTCACCCCAGTTAGAATGGCTATAATCAAGAACTCTAATAACAACAGATGCTTAAGGGAATATAGCCAGAAGGGAACCTTACTGCATTGTTGGTGGGACTGTAAACTTGTTCAACCACTTTGGAAAGTAGTATGGAGGGTCCACAAAAGACTCCACATAGAACTCCCCTATAACCCAATAATCCCACTTTTGGGCATTTACCTGAATGATCACAAACAAGATCATATTAAAGCTATCAGCAAAACTGTTTATTGCAGCATTATTTACCATAGTTAACATATGTAACCAACCCAGATGCCCCTCAGTAGATGAATGGATCAAGAAAATGTGGTAAATATACACAATGGAATTCTATGCCTCCATCAGAAAGAATGACATTGCTCCATTTGTTAGGAAATGGAAAGGCTTGGAAAAAGTTATATTAAATGAAGTAAGCCAGGCCCAAGAAACATAGGTCCCATGGTTTCCTTTATTTGCAATAACTAGTGTATGTCTGAGACAAGCAGAAATGGTCAGATAAGTTGATGTTAGGTGAAATGAACCCCAAGATAAGGACTCAAAATGTTTGAGTCCTTTCTAACATATTTATAAGATGATTTATTTGTAGCTTTGTATGTCCCTCCCCCATGGTATAACTCCTGTTTTCACTGTATTTTATGTTGGTATAATTTAGGGAGGGGAAGGAAAAAAACAAATTGTTGAAACAGGGATGCAGGTGGACCCATTGCAACAATGAGATGTACAAAACGTTATGTTGAAAAATGAACTTTACAACTTTGGATTACAAATTTAAGGCCAGCCTAGGCTACATCTAAGATCTTATCTCAGAAAAAAAAAACAAAGAAAGGGAAGGAGGGCAGGAGGGATAGAGGGAGGGAGCAAGAAAAAAGGAGAAAAATGAAAGGAAGGCATGAGGAATAGAAGGGAAAAAGGAAGGAAGGGAGGGATGGAGAGAGGAGGAAAAAGAAAGGGGAAGGAGGAAAGGAAGGAAGGATGGAAAGAAAGAAGAGAGAAGGCAAAAAAGAGGGAGAGATGAAGGTAGGAGGAAAAGGGAAGCCGTGGGAGGAAGGCAACTGTTAAGGTCCCCAGCCAGATTCTGCAAACGTCAAGACTGTCATCATCCTCAGAAGGAATGCTCAGCATTTCACTTCCCACCTCCATCAGCCTTTCCTTTCTCTCCTCCTGCCTTGATCAGTTTGTATGAACTTTCTTTCTCTCCCAGTCTCTGAGCTGGACACGTTTCCCAGCTACTCCCGTGTCCTCTTGCTATAAAGCTGGTATTGCTTCCACATTTTATTGCCTCAAATCTAAACGTAACCATAGCCAAAACACCAAGGAGACAGCACCAGCTGTTTGTTGACTTGAACTTCACAAAGCTGAAGATTCAAAAGACAGACAGCATTTGAGTTGTTTCGTATTTAAAAAAAAAACTTTCATAGCTTGATACCTGATATAAAAGTTCAGGAAGACCAAGAAATAAATGGAAACACAAACAAATAAAAATGGGAGCTTCTGGTTGTCAGAGACCTTCCTTTTATAACCATCATTAGGAGAAGAGACTCTGCCTTCCAGGTGAACTCGTAGTCCCTGGTGGCTGAAGAAATTATTGAGAAGGCAGAGAAATGGGGAGATACTACTCTCCACCTTCAATCATAGTGACTCCCGGGAAGTAGAAGGAACAATGAGAGGTAGAGACCAGAAAGATGGGTATGGGTGACTTCCCTGGAGAGATGCTAGGCAGGCTCAGCTCTGACAACTGGGCACATGAAAATTCCCTGACTCACAGGAGGCTCCCCTTGAAAGAGGACCGTCCTCTCAGATGGGCCATTACCACAGGATCAGAATCATAAAATTAGCTAGACCCCTCAGGAGGAGGACCAGATTGAAGACAATATGCTGCCTCGTTTCCCTCGCTCTCTTCCATTGCAAACAAGGCTCTGAAAATAATTTGCAGAACAAAATCATGAATCATGCAGGAGAGAACAGTACAGTCTGGGAGGAAGGAGAGGCTTCTGTGAGTAAGCAGAGAGGGAGAAAATGCTACCAGAAAAGCTGCGGGAAGAGTCCTCAGTGGCAGATGCTATAGAGTAAAAGGTTCTGACCCAGAAGGGGTAGAGAGAGAGACCAGGAGGAAATGAAGAACTGAGGAAAGTGGGGTGAGGGCGGGGGCCAGGACCAGGGGGCAGCCAGCCTTATTCCAAGAATCCTGAAGGATATCCAGAATATGGTGTCTCCAGGTACCTGATTCAGCACCAGGAGGGCATTTGCAGACTTAAGTCACATTGACCTCTGGTACCTCCCCTCCCCCTTCCCTTTGGGAACCTGATCATTGGCAGTCATCTCAATTCTCTGATCTAGTCTCACTATAAGGCAAACTCTGCCTTGTTCAAGACAGGCTGGGGGAGGGGGAGGGGCGGAGTCATCCATGTGATCTTATTGACATCAACATGGATGTTGTGCGAGGGTGATCCTAGGCTACTGGCAGCTGCTCTCCATTCCACAAGACCATATATGGGAGGGGAGAAGGAGTTGACCTTGAGGGCTCATGTAACCCACAGTCAGCACAAAACTCAGTTGTCTGACATTCATGAAAAGCTATACTCATTTTGTGCTATTACTTCTCATTTTGTTTAGTATTTGAATTTCAAAATGATCTAAATTACTTGGGCAAACTACATTCATCCTTGTAAAACAGTCCATTTAAAATCTCAGACCTGGTCCAATATTCTTTCATAGGTGTGGCAGCAACAAACCCATAAAGAAGTGGCCTGCCCTCTGTTATACTGTGAAGTAGGGGTAAGACCACCATTAGCGTCTAGGTCTCTCCAAATCAATGTCTCCTGCCTCTCCCCTTATTCCAGGCTGTTTCTCTGGGCACCTCAAGCCTTCCTGCCCATTCAGAATCTGTTTTGGCTTCTTATGCTGCCCCCTGGCAGTCAGTGGCTGGGCACCTCAAGCCTTCCTGCCCATTCAGAATCTGTTTTGGCTTCTTATGCTGCCCCCTGGCAGTCAGTGGCATCACTGCACCACCCACTGCAAAACATTCACTCTGTGAACCACACAGAATCCACTTGCTGGAATAGACAATTTACCCAATCCTTCGGGGCTGCTATGGGTTGTTTTTTGAATCCCTCTTCTCCAGACAAACTCATATCATAGTATCAAAGCCTGAAAATGCTACCTGATCGGGGAAAAAGGATATCTGAGATCAGATGATTCTGGGTATCTGAGATCAGATGATTCTGGGTTGTCTGAAAATGGACTCTAAATCCAATGACAAGTGTCCTTATAAGAGAGGGAGAGAGGGAGGGCACCCCAGCAGAAGAGGAAGTAGTGTGTCCCTCACATTGCAGCTTAGAGATGTGCCCATACATCATGATATTCCAGAAGCCAAAAATGGCAAATAATAGATTTTCTGAGGACACACAACCCTGCTAACAACCTTGATTTCAAATTTCTAGCTTCTAGCACTGTGCAAGAGCCAATTGTGCTGCTTTACGTCATCTAATTTGTGGTAATGTGTTATAGCAGTCACAAAAGAAGCCAAGTCGACACCCCTCTTTCTGCTCTAGGATAGGAATTTCCTGACACAGATGATGGTAATAATTACAACCTACTGAGCACTTTTTCTATTATGTTTTCTCCAATCCTCACATCAGTTTCTCAAATCATATTTATGGCTATTTACACCACTAACTTAGACATAGAAATTGAGATACTGAGGACACACAGAACTCCAAAGCCTATAGGGGCAAGATTTGAGACCTTATCTCCCGCAAGTAAGCTTATCACAGTTTGGATACGAAGTGTCCTCCAAAAGGCTCTTATACTGAGGCTGGTCCCCAGCAGATAGTGCTGTTTTGCGAGGTTCTGAAACTTGAGAAGATGGGACCTAGCTGGAGGCTAGGCCACTGCCGACATATCCTTGGGGGCTACAGTTTGTCCTTGCTCTTTGTCTCTATCTTTGTCTCTTCCTTTTCTGTCTACTCTCTCTCTACCATGATATAAGTAGCCACTGACACACACTCCACGCTCTCATTGCCTTGATGATTTGCCTCTCCCAGGTCTAGAACCAATCTCTGAAAACATAAGCTTTTCCCTCTTAACCATGTTTTTACACCAGATATTTTCTCTCAGAGACAAAAATGTCTGATGAATACAGCATCCAAACTCCAAAGACCGGCTCTGATGGTGAGAATTTTCATTATTATAACCCATCCTTGTAGGCATTTTTTTTGACAGGGAACCATATTTCTAAGATTTGCCATTTTACACTAAATTCTTCCTATCAGCATTAACAGAAAGAGGTGTGTCTGTGCCCATGGCTTAGGCAGAGATGGGCAAATAGAGACCACTTTCAGATTCAGGTGCTGCTGGATGGAATCCGTAGGTAAGTCTACATGAGGACAGTCCCTGACTGTTCACACATTGATAACTCCTTCATTTTAGACCTCCAAGAGTCACCCCTAACAAAGTCACAGAGGGAGGGTGTTATAAATATGCTCTCCAAGAAGCACAGGAGTCACCACTGAAGACAAGAAAACAAAAACTTGTCTCAGCAAGGTAGAATTGACTTCTGTGCAGGAGAGCACAGAAGGCCAAAATCAGAGCAAGCAAACACACAGAGCAAGTGGTCTGCTCCACTTTTATCCCTAAAGCAGCAAGCCCAGCCTCTCTGGCCTAGCTCATGTTCCTAATCTGCTTGCAATTGGTTGCTTTGCCAAGGGTAAGATGTCTTAATGACTCATACCCTCTGCTACTTTCTTTACTTGCTACCATAATCTTAGCAGAATAATCAAGAGCCAATCAGCCAAACAGGGACTTTTAACCAATCCACTTTGATAGAAAAGATGGCTTTTCTCACAAGGGGCAGGGAACAGCCTTACATGAACATAGCAGAGACAGATGATGAGTTGAACCAAAATGACTTAGGCTAGATGAGGGAGAAGGGGATGTTCCAAAATAATATGAGGTATACACCGCCAGAGATACTTTAGGAAGTAGACTCAGACCCACAGAATAAAATTCAAGCATGGATTTAAATATTAAGCTTGACTAGTTAGATAATTGAAGTTAATCTCTCTGAACCTCATTTTGCAAATGTGTAAAATCTAATGGTAGGAATATTGTGCACATAGTTTATGGATCCATGTCCAGTACATATCTGGTTCTCAACAAATAATGATTCTAAAGTTATTATTGTTGTTGTTGCTGTTAATTATCTTTGGATCACTCCTTGCCTTATTATACAAAAAAAATTAACTCAAATATTCTGCAGGAGGATGTCATAAAACCCATCCCATCACCAGCTTAATTTATCTTTTTATAGTTATATAATGAATTGCAATTCCACACCAGAAATAAGCACCCTTCCAAATTATCCTTTAAAATAACTTGTTGCGAGCAAACATAAATTCACTTCACGTATAATATTCTTTCAATTGACTGGGAGATATGAAGGCAGACTTGTTAGAGAAGAAAATCTATAAAGGCTGCACTCATTCATCCGCTAGATATTTATGGAGTAACATCTCTGGAATCAATGCAAACTGTAATAATTGCCCTAAGGGCTCTGGGGTTATAAACAGAGAAGTTGGTTAATTCAAAAATTAAGTGTGAATTCAGAAGAGGGAGCATTCCTTCTTCAATAAGATGGGGGAATGAAGGAGGGGAAAATGAATGTTTAGGAATAAAGCCCCTCTTCAGGGTAGAGTTTGTGAGGTGGGAAGTCTGCGGGATGAATC
Source organism: Dipodomys ordii (assembly GCF_000151885.1). Taxonomy (NCBI): domain Eukaryota; kingdom Metazoa; phylum Chordata; class Mammalia; order Rodentia; family Heteromyidae; genus Dipodomys; species Dipodomys ordii. Next base: position 7,378,763 of record NW_012267243.1, on the reverse strand, counting down.
TGGAAGGGAAAGGTCAATACGGATGTGGAAGCAAGGGCCTCTAGTTGAAAAGGGTGGAGACAAAGTTCTAGGCACTGTGGAAAGCAGGAAGTGAGTCTGTTGTGCATGGGCAAAGTATATATGAAAGCATTTGACTTGCTATCCGAAAGGTAAGTAAGTGAAGCCTCAAGTAAACCTGAGCATTGGAAACCTTGTTTGTGAGCTGATGGATACCTTTACAATCCTCGGTGGAGGCTGGAGAGAATTCTGTGACCAGAAATGGGCAATTTATAATTTAACTGCATAGTCTATCCTGGTGAGAGGTAGTGAGAAAATTTCAGAAAGGATGAGGCCAACGAGAAGAGGAATTTAATGAAGGGTAAAGCAAGAAATGATGGGCCAGCTGGTAGAAAATTCAAGACTGAATTTAAAGTTTTAAATCTACATGCCTAAGAAATTTTTTGGTAGTAATCTAAACAAAGGACAAAGTCTTCTGAAAGAACTGGTCTGTTTAATATGAAAGATAGAAATCTCCACCCTACTACAGGGAAAAAATTGCCTTGAGTGAAGAAGAAAACCTGTAGAAGAAGTATCCCTAGAGAAGGTTAGAATTCTACATAAGGAGAGAAGGGACAAAGTTAAGAAAGTTAAAGATGAATATGAGAGAATATAAAGAGAAAAAGAGGAAAGATCAGGACAGACTCTTGAGAGCATCATCTAATTTCATGGAGGTAGAAGTCAAATAAGTTGTGGAGAAGAGGCAAAATGAGAGATCAGAAGGAAATGAAATTGGCCAAAGGTCTCTGTATGTACCTGGGTTCTCCAGAGAAACCCAACCAATTGAAGATAGATATAGATGTAAATATACTGTAGTTGTCGGAAAGAGATAGAGGGGGAAAGACTTACTAGAGAAATGGTTTCACTGCATTATGCGGGCTGTAAAGTTCCACAAGAAGCCATCTGCTGGCTGGAGAAACAGGGAAGCTGGTTGCCTGGCTCAGTTTAATTCTGAAGGCCAATGGACCCCAGGAGACATTGGTATACCTGTCAGTTCAAGGCCAAAAGTCTGAGAATGAGAGGTGCTGCAACACAAATGTTGGATGTGGAGGGGGCTCTACCACTTAAGTTCTTTACTTACTAAGGAGGTATGGAGGAAACAAAATACCCATAGCTGAGTGGGATGAGACACAGGGCCAAGCACTAGAAAATTTCCCACATGGGTTTAATCTGAATTATTTTCCAAGAATGCATTATATTAGCAACCACCAAAATCTCCATTAACCCCATAAAAGCCTGTCTCCAATGCTACATTGGTGCAGAAGCAGTAATACACCTTGAGCTTGCCTGCTAATCCCCCCCCCTTCAAGTCCCCTCTGCCCCCATTTGTCTTAAGAAATCTCTTTTTCTACTTACTATTTGGGTAAATTCTGTTATCAACCCATAGCTGTGAAATCCCAACCCTGGAGTCCAAAGACTGGAAATCCTAGAATGCTGGTATTCAAGGTCAAAAGAAGAAAAATGTAGGTCCAGAAGACAGAGCAAGGATTTCCTTCTCCTCAGCCTTTGTGGTCTATGTAGGTTCTCAGTCAGTTGGGTGGGAGCTGATCTTCCTTAGTCCATTGATTAAAACACAAATATCTTCCCAAAACATCCTGGTGGACGTGCCCAGGGATAGACCTAGAAATAATGTTTTGCAGTGATGTTGGTATTCTTTAACCCAGTGAAGCGAAACCCAGGAAGGAAACTAGGAAGGTAGGGATAGGATACAGCATAAGATCTTAGAGAAGCCTAATTCTGGTCCACTAATAAGGCTCATCTTAAATAAGATTGCTTCTATGAAGCCAACCAAGCATGTCTCAAGAAAACTGAGTCCCATATTCTAATTCTAGGATTCTCAATAAGTTCATTCACTTGAATACAAAGCAGGCTCCCAAATGTTTGTTGATGGCCCTAGACTAGAATGAAAGGCAGTGGGGAAAGGTCAATTTTTTAATATACATTTTTTCATTGTAAAATTACTGTACAGAGGGGTTACAGTTACATGAGTAAGATAATGAGTACATTTTCTATTGAGCATTGTTACTTCCTCCTTTGTAGTTCCCCTACCATCCCTTCCCTCCCCACCTCCACAACTCTTCCCTCCCCCGCTCCCCTCAAAGTTGTACACAGACCATATAAGATGATTCTAAGCAAAATGAACCCCAAGATAGGGACAGGAGTGGTTTTTTCTTTCTTGCTATTGTTTTTTCATGTATTTATAATATACTATGTGATTTTTTTTGTTTCTTTGTATTTCTTCCCCCATGGTATAATCCATGTTTTCACTGTTTTTAATTCCAGTGCCCTGCACCTTGTATATACACTTTTCTAATTTGGGGAAGGGAAGTGAAATAGCAAAATGCTGAAATAAGGATACAGGTTGACCCATTATAACAATGAGATGTTCAAAACACTATGTTGAAAAGGTCAACTTTTAATACTATAAATGATGTTTTTTTTCCTCTTCAGGCAGCAGAGAACGGAAGACCTTTTGGCTAAGTCTCTAGGATTCGCAGGCTTCCCAAGGGCTTTAAAACTATTTGAGACCTAAAATTAATAATACACCTCTCAAGTAAAACCAAGCAAAAGAAACTAAAACAACAAAAATAATAAATGTTGAAATCTCTAGAAAAGTTATTATATTGAATAGTCAGCCATAATTCAAGTCAAGTTTTCTATAATCAAGTATAAACTTGATTTAATGTGGGAAGTAGGGACATTAAATATGTGCATAATATAGAAATGTGTTTTATATGGTTTGAGGCAATGCATCCAACAGTACACATAACCAGAAGGTGTGGAGACTTAAATCATACCAGGGGAAGACCACCCAAGGAATTTTGAGAGAGAAGGAAAGAAACAATATCTTCTTTCCAAGCTCTCTCACTGGCTATATTCTCTCACATTTATCACAAGAATAAAGACATGAGATTAAGGGAAAGTCTGAGAAATTTATCCCCTAAAAATGTTGTCCTCCTTCAGCCTTCAATTGGCCATTGTTTCTTTAGCAGCAGTGATTGACAGGTGTGGGGCTGCTAGTCATGTCCTTGACCTGGTAGAAAGCAGAACAGTCATCTCCCATCCCAGTAAGCTAGGCATTTCAGCTCAAGCCTCACAAGTAAGTAGTTAAGTCTTATTAAAAGTTTAAAGTATGAATAAACAGATGTACACAAAAGAAACTTTCGATCTTTCTCACAAAAAATAATGACGATGCTTTCAGAAACAAGATACAGCTTGCCAAACAATTAGATGTTTCTAGCTGGCAACTTCCAGCCTATAGCAAATCTATATGCTTCATTTTTGTTGTCTTTATAAAATACATTAACAAAATAACAGCAATATGGCTGCTGAAAAGATTCAATGCCTGGATGAAGCCCTCAGGGAATTGTGCAAAGAGAAGCAATCAGATGAAGATAAGCAATGTCTTTTCCTTTCAAAAAAATTAGTGGAGATTTCTTTGTATTAATTTCAGATTTTAAAATTATTGAAAAATGGGACTTCAGACATAGCATATAATCTCATTTATGCCCTGAATCCTATTTCAGACACGATTTTCAATACATCCAAGTTGTTTGTGAGCCTCTGAGTCATACTAGAATATTCTTGTTAAAATTACCATCGTCGGCGGAGAAAATTAACTTTCTGAAGTACACCCTCGGTGCAAACATTATAAGTATTTTAAAAGTTTGTACTCAATTTTCTAAAATACATATCTAGGTCTTCCTATTAATTTATACTTAAGTAAAATAGGCATCATATATATTGATGTATGTAAATTTAACCTGTACACATTTTACTGTAATTATGGTATGATAAGTTGATATTACCTATCTGACATCACATCAATTTTGTTGCATATGCATCTTTCTCGCTGGTTATCTTAAATGAAAAAAGCCTCACTGGTGTTTTATTAATGTGTCTCCTCAAAGAGAAAAGCAGGGGCAACTGCCTTTCCTGGAAATCAACTGCTTGCGCAATATTTTCAAATTTTCATCATGAAATTGTATTTCTGCAAAGAAGAAGCCATGAAAGGAGGGGTAGGTGAATATGAGAAGAAATACAGTTAAAAAAACACAAACAAAAAACAAAGATAAAGTCAGAATTGAATGACAATTTCAAGGCACAAATACAAGGTCAGGTTTTCATTTTTTAATAATCAAGCATTATCTCAACCTCCGTGGCTGTTCTAGATAGAAAGATGTGGCCTGGCATCTTCCTACCCTGAAGTCACACCAAAGGATGGAGAATGGATGTCCATCTTTACAAACCTCCTCAGAGCTGGCAAGGGACAGCATCAGATAAGTGACAAGGGTCAGGCTGGAGGTCAATAATTGCCCCATCTGCATTTTAATGGTCCTCCTACTGACTTTCATTTGGTACAACTCGTATTAATGATCAACAGGCTACATATAATGTACCTACTGAGCTTTTTCAACTTTTTAAGCTACTTAGAGCCACTTACACATTTGGGGAGAAATTCCATTTATAGAGCGCAAGCTATTACATTAGTTGGGTGAATATGCATTTTGAGAATTACATATTAACGAGACCAGGTAAAATTTAGTCTTTTGAACAACTGACCAGGCTTATGAATGCTAAGGTTCTGGGTACAAAAGGAAGTTCTTAACTGGGTCATTGATTTGCATAATTGAAGTAATTGCCTTGATGTTCTGTTCTACACTAGAGTCTCCCAACCATGGCGGAGTGTCTCCATGTCACACAGCATCATGGGCCCGCCTCTTCCTCCAGTCAGCTACACTTCCAGGTTGTCTGTTACCTGCTCCGTGCTGGAAAGAATGTGTGCAGGATATTAGATCACTGGGCTTTTTTTTTTTCTTTCTGATATCGATTGTGTTAGAGATGATACTTTCCAGTCTTTCAATGTAGTCATTTCATTCAGAGAAAATGTGTGGTGGCAGAGGAAGGCTCAAAGGTGTAGATGAGGGAAGAGTTAAGAAAACAGGTTTCTAGTGAGTACTACTGCTGTATTTGTTCACCCTTTGTCCCACCTTTACTCTGCCTTTCCTTACCCACCCAACCACAAATAAATTAACAAATAAGACAAAAGAAAAGACAACAAATATAGCAGCAGCAGCAACAACAAAAAAACCTCTTCTTTCCATTTCTTGCTGTTCATGTCTAAAATATTATTTTATATGATCATATGCACATAGTATATGGAAAATGAATATAAAACTAACTTGTAGGTGGGGACAGGAGGGGAAAACTGGGAGAAAGCAAAGGAAAGGGTGACATAGTACAAAAAGAAATGTAGTCATTACCTGATTTGTGTAACTGTGACCCCTCTGTACATCATCTCTACAATAAAAATAACAAAATATATTTTGGAAAAAGAGAAAAAAACCCAGGTTTCTCATCTAAGCTTTATGGCTAGCCAGCTATATAATGCTAACTGATCATTCACCCTTAGCACATCTCTAGTTAGAAGGACCCAAGGACTTAGAGTGAAGCCCAAGGGAAGGGAGGATTTTCAGCGCAGACACAGCTACTTCTTCCTGACAGCCTCAGACTCACTAGCCCAAGGGACACACAGAAAACAGCCTGGATACTCCAGATCATTTGTGCTCTAGACTTCCCCACATGCAGTGGTAATACATATTAAAATTAGGTCAGATAAAAAGCATGAACCGAAGTTTCCCAGTGGTTGCTTGGCCTGCAATTGCTGGTCGATGGAATGAAGGAGGGGGGCTATTGTACAGCTCGTTTGGGGACACCAGACATTGGCAACACTAAATAAATGGGAGACCCCAAGGAATTCCAAGGGGGGGAAAAAAGAAAACTTTACAGAGGAAGATGGATTTGACCTCAGAATCCCAATTTTCTGCAATTTCAAACATTGTTTTAGCCCTCAGGACAAAGAAACTGATACATAGCAACTGTCATTTTTTTTACTCCATTTTCTTCTCTATTTCTTTCTCCTGAGCAAAGGAAGAGTTACAAATTTCTGATATTAGCCTAGCTTGATGAAGAAAATAATGCAGTTTTAAATACGTGAACTGTTAATTAGGTGATTATAACATAGTGCAAATGTGATCCTGGCCACAGTGGAGAAAAAGTGGTCTCCATGGAGATGCAATCTCCCTCAGATTTAGAAATGTGATATGTTCTTACTGTGCATGTAAAGTCATAAAGAGAGACTAGTGGACACAAAAGCCAACTAAAGTATTGTGTACCTCAGGGAGAGCAATGAATGACATGCAAGTTGTCAAAATCATGTGTGTCTGCACAAAGATTGCAGTCTTAAACCCTGACCTGCTGTTCCCAAAGAGGCAACAAAGTGCATAGATTCCAAGGAGGAAAATTCATGCCAGATAGATTTGAGCTAATTATCATGTTACTTAATTTTTAAGTTTCAATTTCTTTATCGCTACACAAAGGGCGTTTAATGCCTACCCTGTAAGGATTTAATACAACAAGGTATTAAAACCACTTACCTTTACCAAACGTTTAACAAGATCTCCATTACTGTGGTACCCCTTTTCAAGGTTTCTCTTTCCATGGTTTGAAATACCTACAGTTAACTGAGGTCTCAGAATATTAAATGGAAAATTCAAGAAATAAATGGTAGATTTTAAGTTGCTTTCTGAGTAGCAGTATAAAATCTTGGGTCCACCCACTTCAGCCCATCTAGAACACAAATGGCCCCTTTGACATAACATAAATGGCTACCACCCTTCCATTCGTTGTTTATACATTATTTTGGTTAAATCACCTATTGTGGCACTCACAATGCTTATGTTCAATTCAGCCTTACTTTACTTACTGACATTCCAAGCACGAGATGGTGCAGTAAAGGATGCACGGAGGCATGGAACACGGAAAGAGAGATCGATTCTGGTACTACGTGCAGTATCGCACGGCATCTAGGAAAGAACATAGTGCTGTTTATAAAAGCTTCAGTACTAACCCCAGTTTCAGTTACCCATTTGGGATCTTAGAATGCATCCCTCTTGGACAAGCCAGGACTATGGTACTCACAGTTGTATCTGGGTCGCCATTATATTTTGATGTCAGGGAACCCAGACAAGCGATAAGCAGTTGGTTTAGGCAAATACTTATATTTTTTAGTCTAGGGACAGGAAAGTAGAGATAGATATCGGTGATGGCTGCTTTAAAGCTAGTATAGCTTTCCTATGCATTTTTTGACTAACTACAACAATTTAGTGTTTCTTTATGATTATTTTATTTGGTGTTTTGAAACAGGGTCCCACTGTGTAGCCCAGGTTGGCCTTAAACTCACGATCCTCTTATCTTATCTACCTGCATGCTGATATTGCAGGCATGTGCCGCCACTCTTGGATTTAATTTAGTGCATTAGTACAGCTGATAACATGCTTTGGCAAAGGAACATCCATTTCGTATTGCCACATGCTCTCATGGGAGTATGATATTTGCCAGCTCTACACCTTGAGCAACTCCCTTTTGAGATGGTTTGGTGACCATCAGTTTTCTCCAGCATTCAGTAGTCCTGGAGAGGGAAAGAGGATAAAAAAACTTCAATGCAGAGTGATTGAACTGTCAGAATTGCAATGCCGTTCGATCTCACATGTGATTCAGCAAAGAGAAAAAGGCGGTCTCTCTCCCATGTTTCCTTCTCATGAAGTATGAAAAGGGGATGCTCTTTTGGGAGACAATGTTATACCATTAACATATCGATTGGACAACACTGAGGAAAGAGCTGTTGTCGGAGAGGCTACCAAACTGAAGTATTTTACAATAAGAAACTTCTAAGAGGTTAAGGAACATTTTGCAACTGACAATTACTTTTAGATTCTTATTATTTATGTCAGAGATGATAACTCCTTAAATTTAAATGAGCAGTTAATGGGCCACTCTGAGGTTTATCCTTACATCATCATTAAGTTGGAGAGCGGGTACATGCATTCCCTTAAGTGTACTGGAAGGCAAGATGGTTTCAATTGTTTTTTTGTATTTATTGTTGTTATTGTTTCATTAGTAGCTGATGAATTATTCCTAACAAATTATCGGAGACACTAATGATATCCGGGATCCTTTTTTCCACCATGTAGCTCAAGTGTAGGAGAGTTCATATTCTCAGGAAAGCACTTTTTTAATCTCATTTTTCCTGCCATAACTTGACCTTTCTCACCTCTACTGAAGGCAAGAAGAAGCATGAGGCTGGTGCATGAGCCCAGAGAGCTGGGAAAATGCAGTTGTAGGAGTAGCACTTCCCCAGTGCTTCACAGCACTAGGAGCAGGAGCTGAAGCAAATAAATCAAATCCATACCACACCTTCTGTTCCTTTGTCCTTTATAAGCAGCTGTTTAAATTAGCTTTAAGTTCCCTGAGGGTAGGAATAAGGTCTATTTTCAAACTGTGTTCAGGATCTAGCACCTTGCTTAATCAATGTTAAATAGTAACAGTGCATTTTAATTGGCCTACTTTCAGAGCATCAGATTAAATTATTCTGCTAATTAATTGGTTGATCTCATATTTCACTTATATTGTCAGGTTATTATTTTTCCCTTTAGGGCTCAAGACACCACTGACAGTTCAAATACTTCTTCATTAATTACCTCATCTTAGGTTTTGTATAATTTTGTTATAATTATTTTGATGCTATATTTATTGAGTACCAGCAAAGAACAGAATTAGGTGCAACTCTTTTTACTAATATGCACAAAATCCAATGGTAGGTGTACTTGGCTTGGCAGTGCACAGCCTTTAATTAGGTTTAATTGGTCAGACATTAAACTAGTTTCATGTAAATGATCAATAAACATTTTATAACATTGGATCGAATTTCTTTTTCACCAGCCAAACGTTTCCTGTTAATTGACTCATCTTCTCTTCCCTAGATGGCTATGATATGACTAAAGCAATCACGGCATTTTAAGAGGTAACTAGGCCAACTTGGAGTTTTCAAGAGAAAAGAAAGCAAGAGAGGGAAGAGTTTGAAAATCAGCAGACAATGGTAAGGAGCATGTTCTGGGAAACAGAACATGTGACACAGATGACTTCCATGCGACCTTGAAAGAACTTACTGTAGCAAGAGAGATGGATTAACCTCATGGAACAGAGCAACATCTAATATGTGAACAGAGAAGGGAGAGAAAATGTTGTCAATATAAACAAACCCTTCAGATAACATAAACGATGAGGAACTGCTACTGTATAGATATTCTGTGAGCATGCAAGGAGGTATGGGACACTAACTTTTGGAAGTCAACAATGATTAGCCATGTCTACTCTATAAGACACTTTTTACAGTACAAGAGAACAAATCGGACAAAGTAATGGCTGTCAAAGAGCTTAGGTTTTAGTGTGTATGCTCTAGTAGTGGCTGTCACAAAAATAAGCAATGAACCAATTGCATCTTGAGGATGTCAAAGGATTAAAGACAGAGAGGTCGGTGGGGGCTGAAGCATGTTGTGTTTTAGCGGGGAGGGGGAGAGGTAGAAGTTTAATGTGAGTGCAGTGTAGCCTTTGGAGGGTGTTAAGCAGCGAAGACATCATCTGATTTGCATTTTTAAAAGATCACTTCCGTCAGCTAAGTGGAGAATGGATTTCAGAGGAGGAAAAGAATGGAAGCAGGGAGACTAGCTGAGAGACCATTAGCGTGTGACAGATGAGATGTGAGTGGATAGATTTGAAAAGTGTTTTGGAAGTCGAGTTGCTGCGAGATGAAAGCAAGGCATGAAGGGATGGGTGGGCGGGTGGTAGTGACCATCTCTAGGGATGCTTGAAATGGAATCATTGCTTTAAACGGGAGGCTGGACATAATGGTTGTTAAAAGCCCTACCTACTCTAAAGTTGCTAATTTATGGCCAGCCTTGGTTGTGGCAACTCTCTATCCTCCATCTAAGGTCTGCTAAGACCAGAAGCACTTATGTGAACACTGATCTTGAGTCCAGGAATGAGCACCACATCTAAGAAGCCCTATTGCTTCCTCCACTACAGAAGCCTGAGTGCATAATACCCAGCCAATACTCAGAATCCCCAAAAGATTTGTAGAATGAACTTATAAAGAGATAAAGGAAACAACATGGTATAACTTTGAACATGTAGCTGGTATTCCAACTAACTCATCCCCATTCAACCCTTAGACGTTCCTCTTGTTGTAATATAAGAGTGGTGCTTGGTGACAACACAGAGAACAATCCTTTACATACGTAGGAGTTGAAAACATACCAAAGAGGTCTGAATGCTCATCTCCCACACTCGCGAGTCTTCCAGTCACCTTCTGTTGCCCCACAACGCCAACCAAGTCTTCCCAATGAAGAAAACCTAAAAATAAAAAAAACACCTTAAAAAAACACCAACCAAATGTTAAATAAAAACATTTGAATAAGGTGTTTGTGCTTGAAGGATATATGGGATTCAGGAAACCCTAGGGAATGTTTTCCATGTTGCATGAAACTTTAAATATCAGGAGATCCATGGTGTCTATGTCCATTGAAGATGACAACACACTATGTGTGGCCAGACAGTCTCTCCTGAAGAAATGTTCAGTATGGCCAGGATCTCTTTCTTGCCTTTCAATCATTGTAGAAATGCTGCTCCCTGGTTTCCATAGCCTTCTTTTTTTTGATTATTTTAATTATCTTTAAATAATTGTACAGAGCAAAGCACTTTATGAATATAGTGCATCTTGGTCAATGTCACCTTTTCCCACATTCTCACCCCCACCCCAACTCACCCTTTCCCTGACTTACTTCTAGGTTATGTATTGAATGTTTTGCCATTTGATAATGTGTACAACACATCTTGATCTGTGTCCTCACTGAAACATCTTCACCTCCCATTTGCCCCACGCCATCCCTTATACTTCTCAATTCTGTAGGATATACAATGAATTCTTGCCTGCATAACCTCCAACCCCCACCACCTTCTCCACTTCATTCTTCTACCCCATTCAGATTCTATTTCATTGGTCATTAGTATGACCAATATCAAGAAAACTAACAATAACAGATGCTGGCATGGATGTGGCCACTGTTGGTGGGCATGTAAGCTTGTTCAACCACTCTGAAAAGCAGCATGGAGGTTCCTCAAAAAAAATGAAACATAGAGCTCCTCTGTGATCCAGCTATTCCATTCCTGGGTATTTATCCAATAAAGCAAACCAGTCTATATCAAAGTTACCAGCTCAACCATGTTTATTGCAGCATTATTTACCATAGCTGAGATATGGAATCAACTCAGATGACCCACAGTAGATGAGAGGATAAAGAAAATGTGGCATATATACACAATGGAATTCTACTCATCCATCAGAAAGAATGAAATTGCACCATGAGAAAACAGATGGAAAAGGAAAGTAAGCTAGGCCTAGAGAAACATAGGTTGCATGGCTACCCTCATTTGTGGGAGCTAGAATGTCCTTATAAATACACAAGTAAACACAATGGGTGGTACGCAAGGAGTTTCAAATGAATTAACTGAAGTATAATAGACTCTGTGGAGAGTACAAATAGTGCAATTCTTTAAAAAGACTAAGTCAAAACCCAACAAAGAAAGTACCAGGAAAGAGGTACTTTAATAGCTTTAATGTGTAACTACTCTTTAGACTATACGTACTCAACATGGCCTTTCTGGAGGTTGTCTATTCTCCTCCCTTCTCTTCATCCACAGAGATTATTCAGCACTCATGTACTGTGAGGCAGAGGGGAAAACAATGACAACCAAACACTAAAGTTCATTCTCAACAAACAGAAATTGTTGCCAAGGTAACTGAGTAAGAAGTGTCCCTGCATCTAGTCATCATGGTGCAAAGAGAGTTCCAGATGAGTAGGTGGCTTAAGGAGCAAGGAGACCCTTCAGGATAAAGTCAGTCTAATAAAGGAACCAAACACTTTCCTTTCCAAGTGATGTGTTCCCTCCTGACCCTCCTTCTCAGTAAAAAGAAGTGCTTGCAAAACCCCTGAAAGCTAGGCAGCCTGCGATGGGATTTCACAAAGTCCTGATCAATGAATCTGATTATAGATCTATCAGAACTGCCACACTTCTGTATACAAGCAGAGGTAAGACTTTTGGGTTAGGAGTCACCGACAAGGGGACAGGGTATGAAATACATTTCAGATCCACTGTCTGTACAATAAACTGGCATAACTGCCTTTATTTAGATAATGCCTTTTGTCTAGGCCCCTGCATGCACTGCATACTCATGAGTCCCTTGGCTTCCAGGGACCACTGTGAGCTAAGGATCAAGGACAGGGATTATTTTACAGATAGGAAAACTGGCACAATGAAACAGCATACGTGCCAAGGCCCCTTCATAAGACAGCCACACAGCCAGAAACAGGATGCAGGTAAAAATAACAACAATAAATTTCTTTCTTTCTTTTTATTCCTTTTTGTAAAAATGTTTCTTAATATCATCCCTGCTGGACTGAGATTTCACAAAACTACTTGAAGGAGTCAGTCTTTCTGTTCTGCCCAACTGCAGTGAGTTTGTACTGTCAGAAAGCCCCTGACCCTGTAGATCGAGGGTGCTGAAGGTGAGTTTAGGAACTATCATTATCAAACACTAGAGAAACTTGTCTCTGCTCTTGGAATCCCTTTCCTGGTTTAATGGAAGTACTTTTAGGAGATTAATTTTTGGTACCTTCCAACCATGTGGATGCTCTATCTGGAAATCTTAATCAAACATTTATTGATTGCCTACCATGTCCAGATCTAGTGCCACAAATGAATAACAAATGCTGCTTGTAGTACTCACCAGACAAAACTAGTATCTACCACACTGTTTCTACAGATGAAGCATCAAAGAGATGTAGTATACAATAGCTAAATGAAAAGTAAGTCACCATAGGCAGAGGCAGAAGAGCATGTGTTCTAATTTTGAGAATAGCAAGGGATGGACATACCTAAAGTTGGAGAAGTCTTGGACAAGGGAAGGGACTTTGAACCATCTGCCAAAGATTTGGTCTGTGAATTGACTAAGATGGTACAAACATCATATAGAATAGGCACATATAATTTCATAACATTCCTTTACCTGTATTTCAGAGATCAGACTTAACAATCTGGACTGTAAATACCTATTTAACTTTGAATTGTAGTTCCTTAGTAAAGATCATCCTGTATGCATGGTTGTATCCCTAGTGCTTATTTCTATGTCTGGACAAGGCATATGATTATTAAATATATGATGAAGGAAATATGTAACAAGGAAGATCAAGAAATAATGAAATGTGGGCTGGGAAGGTGGCTCAGTGGTAGAGTGCTTGCCTTGCATGCATGAGGCCCTGGGTTCGATTCCTCAGCACCACATAAGCAGAAAAAGCCAGAAGTGGTGCTGCAGCTCAAGTGGTAGAGTGCTAGCCTTGAGCTGAAGAGCTGAGGGACAG